>NW_009259795.1:778097-785113 GCF_000687185.1 Egretta garzetta | reverse complement strand
GAGGTTGTTAGATTTGGTAGTATTGTGCTTCAATATCTGAAGATATTGTAGTTATATGGGCAAAGAATGGCTAAAATTTTAGAAATTGCCTCCCACAGACTTTAGCTGCTGGAAATGAGCTGCTAATGGTAAGTAATTTAATGAAGTTGCCTGATGCCCAAAGAAACTAACTGCAGTTAAAAACTGGCTGAGCAGATTCACTTCAGAACAGATAACTCTCAAAGCAATGGTATTTAGGGAAACATACACGTGGATTGTACCTGTGTTATTGCCAAAAACGTATAGCCAGACAGCATCATGATGGTCAATATTTACACAGGTACAGGTCTTCAAAGGCACACGCCTAGAAAAGATCTAACAGTGCTCATTGATTGATGCTCTGATCCGCAGTCCCTGAAGTGCTGCTTCTGGAAATGATATACAAATACTGTGGTCTCTGTTAGCTCAAAGTGCCTGCAGGTAGGCCAGGTATGGTATGTCGGGAATATACACAAGCACCAGCTGCTACTTGGTATCTATTCTTTAAACCATCTGGTTTTGGGCATACACTACACAGCACTAAAATGTGGTTATTGCTTGATCAATTCTGCCATCTAATGGCTGGATTCGGACACCTCTTTCCACTACTGTTAAATGCTATTTTTTAATGAAATCAGACTTTCTGCCGTCTGGCAGGTATTTCTATTCCATATCGGGTTATGAAGCAGGGATTGTTGTGCTCCCATAAGAGATACAGCCATCCTGCAAAAGTATAATTTTTCCTGTGGCTTCTTTACTCCAGAAAGCGAAGCAGGTAGGTTCCCTGCCGTGCTGTGTGACTCCAGCTCTGAGGAGACACTGCTATGAGTTAAGACCACCTGGTAAGTAAAAATCCAAAAAACTTCAAAGACCCTCCAATGCCAAAACCCCAGGAGGAGAGTCCCTCTGGACCTAGCATGGCTTTGAAGGCAGACACCCCACCCCCTCTTAATCCTGGCCCCTTCCTTATTGGAAAGCTGGAGCAATACCTCCCACTGTGCCGCAGGCTGATTAAAAAAAATACACAGGGAAAAAAATGAAGTGATTATTTGTACTCACACAGAAACTACACGAAATGCACTTGATTATCCCAAGTTTTGTATTTTTTTCATACGTATATTTTTAGTCATACATTTGTCTCACACCAAAATGTACTTTCATTTTAATTGCATTAAGCATCTTTGTTAATGGGCTGCTTGCAGTCAGAACATGATGTGCTGATGGATTAGCAGTAATAAAATATGGTCATGCTGCTGCAAATACCATTCTCCTCTTCCTCCACCCTCTCTTTTCACAACTGCACACTTATGGGGAAGGATGTGCTTTAAACAGTGGAAATCAGTTCATGTATGAGGTTTCTGAAGAATGAGACAAGTTAACACTTTTTTTTTAATTAGGAGATAAAACTCAATCCTCAATGAAATTTTACTTCTGCTTGGAGGATTCACCCCAAAAAAGAGAGCTTTCTATGTTTGTGTAGTTGGTTATAGTTGGTTTCATAGAATCTGTAAGATCAAAAGAAAAGAAGAAAAATCATTGGGAGAGCTTTTCTACTAAAATAAGCATTAGAATAGGGCTTTAATTGCCATATTATTTTTTAAATTATGTTTTCTAGCAGGCATTATTCTTCCCATGAAAGCTAAGAATTGTATAAACATTGTGAGGGGGCAAAATAGTGGGTAATGGGGTAATGTTTTTTCACCTTTATTCATATTTACTGACTTTTACTGTAGTAACATACTACTGATTAGAGAAGGAGCAGAATCTGGCCAAGGTACTAAAGCATTTCATGTATCCTAACCTACTAGCTCAATATGGTTTCTCAAGTCAGAGGCCACTTAAAAGGCTTGGAAGACCTGGAAATCTCCCACAAGAGCAATAAAAAGCACGTAAAAAGAGAGACTCTCTAGTGTGGCCCCTAGAATGGCAATGTGAGGGTGTCCAAAGAGCAAATGCGCTGTCTGAGCCCACTGGACTTGGTGTCCACACCTGGAGGTGCAGTCAATCAAAAAGGATAAGCAGAAAGGGAGCAGCTGTTTTTAAAATGTTGATGACATCAGAACTGGTGGACATAGAAACCCAAAGAGGCTTGATAACACCTCAGTCTTTCTTGTGTAGCTCTTGAGACTGGTGAACCATACTTTTTACTAAAAAGTTACCTTCCTCTGTCTTGTGTTCCTCTGTGCAAAACAGGGTCCAAACATGTGGAGTTTCTTGACTTAGAAGGAAAAACCTACCTGCCAAGAGGTGAGCTAAGGAAATACTGAGAAAAAGGACAGGTCTTTAGTGAAAAACAAACCAAAAAACCATCCTGATTTACTTCTCATATCAGACAGCTTACCAGATACAACATTAGTTTGTTGAAAGAGTTAGTCTATCAGGATTTTTATGAATTCTACAACAAAAACAAGGTTTCCAGTGTCAGCGACTGGCTCCCACCTTGTACTGCACTTTTCCATCCCTTCCATTTTGGTAACAGAGCTGATTTGTGCTGCACTTAGCAGCAGATCTAGCTATAAGCTGGTTTAAGAAGCACAAGCCTCAATGAAGGTATTTTTTACTGTAGAATAGGTGAAATCACAATCTGCATGTGTTCTAGCAATTTATGATGTGGTATTATACCTTATTTCAATAGTGACCCATCTAGCCTAGTAGGCTAATAGTGATTTGCATCAACCTTTCCACCATCATCAGTCCACTACCTAATCTTGCAGTCCTACCCACAGCTGACATTTTACTTTCTTATCCAGGCTGGTAATCATTTCTTGTTATATAAGGGACATTCATGGAAGGTTTAAATTCAGTGTAGTCCCAGGTAATAACTGAAAACAGAAGAATATGTTACATATATATGTTAGTCTATGAGAATGGAATTTTCCAAAATGGTCTCTAGGTAGAACTAAAGTTTGTTTGGTTTATTTTTAAGCTGGAATTTCACTTTTTTTTTTTTCCCAAAATAAAAATGCAGTCATTTTTTCATTTAGAAATGTTGAGGGTTTTTTTGTGGTATCAGTTCTGATTTTGCAAGATCGGAAAAGCTATCAGCTGAAATACTGAATAGATCATATGAAAATATAATATTACAGTGCATGATAGAATAGAAAAAACAGACTAAACTATAAAGCTGAAAGAAATTCTCTTTATTAAAATGAAATATTTAACCAATGGCAAAGTAAAAGATTTTTACACTATTGAGACAAAGTGAGAGGGGAAATAATTAATTTATTCTTTACCCTTTAGAAATGTCATCAAGACACATTTTTTCTGTAGCATTTTGATTGCAACAAAAACATATTTCCAAAAGAAAATTTATGGGATTTGATTTATTGTTCTGTTTTGGGTTTTTTTTTTCCCCACAATTCCCCTCTGAAGAACACACCCTTTCACCAATCCTGTTTGTTATCAGTATCCATTATTTGGGAAGCATTCATATATAACGATTCCACATGTAAGCTAAGGATCCTGTTGCATTGAGAACACACACACAGAAATGGCCCCTAAGAATTCATTGCTTATCTATTTTCCAGGTAGAAGACATAAGAAAGGATGCAGAAGTCCAGAGCAGTAAAGATGAAGACCATATGGCACTTCAGTGGTGGAGTCAGAAGGAAGAGTCAATATATTTTACAGGAGACATGATTTTTCCTGCATGTATCACCCTTAGCCTGAGTGCAAACTGATTCTCTTACCCACGAGCCTTTGCTGATACTCCAGAGAAAAGTGCTGATTTTTTGCTTCAGTATGATAGATAAACTTTCAGTTTTCACACTGGTCTCATTGATTTTATAAGCACTGTAGAGGTAAAGCCTGATGCTTGAACAGTCTAGGGCTCTTGACAGGCTTTACAATGTCCTACCTAGCTAATGCCTACTTTCTCAGTCAGCCCCCTGCATTTCTGTTTCTTCCCTTCAATTTATTGTCCTCTTTGATGTTCTTTTAGTCTTTGTTGACCTCTTGAACACTCCCCTGAGGGCTGATGACATCCTGTGATTCATCTTAGGACCTTATCATTACTTTCTGATGGCTCTCCAGACTTTTTAAATGTCCCCTAACTGCTACCAGCTCGAGCATGTAGATTTTAAAGCTCTCTTCTGCTCACCTCCTTTCCTTCTTCATAGAGTTGTGTCCCTGCTTATCTTTTACCTTCCCTCTGCCTGTTTATATACACATAGGAGAAGATGGCTGTAAAGAGGTGGAGAGCCTGAGGGGATTCTTGATAAATTGGCTAGTATTTAGGAATCAAGGTTTTGGCAGACAGAAGCCCATGAGACAGGACAGGCAGGACAGCCAGTCGGAGAATGTAATTTATTTAAAAACAAACAAACAAACGAGTAGTTACATATATTTCTACAAAAAATAAATCAAGATGGGGGAACAGGGAGGAAAAATAAAGCAATGAATTAAACCTCCTCACTGTTAACCCATGTCAAACCATAACATTTCAAACCAGATGAAAAAATATAAGCTAAACCAGTACAAGATTAGTAACACCGTTAAACTACTTTCTACAGGACAGCACAGACAGACCTTTGGCAAAGGCTGTTTATGTCTTCTTCCACAATTCCATAAAAGCCTTCCAAAAATCAACAGCCATTGGGCCACACTGGGCAATTGGCTTTCCTCTACAAGATTTCAATTCATGTTTAAAATGGGAACACAGATCAAAACCAGAATAAACAAAAAAGCAGTCAGTTGAATACATGTCACAGGAAGAATGATTCACTTCACTCGCAAGAGAGAAGCAACAATTTATTTTATTGATATAAGACAATGAGTTAACAAAGTTCAATAGTAAATGCAACAGTGGTTTAACAAGATTCAATGGCAAGGTGCACTTGATTATTTACTGCATAGAGGACAGGCTCAGACAAAACTGTTAGGAAGACCCTCCCATTGAGTCACGAGGTTCAGAGAGGACCTCCTTGCGTTCTAAACACCTTCTCAGAGAGGAGTCTAGGTGTGGCTGGATCTAGACTTAATCCCAGACTTGGTCAATGGTTTATGTCTAAAGGATTATATATACGTAATCAGTCCTTTATATCACTTAGCTAATATTACAAAGTTTCAGCACGCTTATTCCCACTTCACTTACCAAGCATCTGATGTGATAAGAATTCTCTTAACCTCGAGGAGTAACCTTGAGAGGCATCCCTACTCAAGGGGAGATCTGGTGCGCAGCCCGCTGCCATGCAGGAGAGCTCAATGGGCCCTGGGCTGTCCACTATTTATGGAAAGGATTATATATACGTAATCAGTCCTTTATATCACTTAGCTAATATTACAAAGTTTCAGCACGCTTATTCCCACTTCACTTACCAAGCATCTGATGTGATAAGAATTCTCTTAACCTCGAGGAGTAACCTTGAGAGGCGTCCCTACTCAAGGGGAGTTCTGGTGCGCAGCCCGCTGCCATGCAGGAGAGCTCAATGGGCCCTGGGCTGTCCACTATTTATGGAGTAAGATGATTTTTTACTTTCTTATCCAGGCTGGTAATCATTTCTTGTTATATAAGGGACATTCATGGAAGGTTTAAATTCAGTGTAGTCCCAGGTAATAACTGAAAACAGAAGAATATGTTACATATATATGTTAGTCTATGAGAATGGAATTTTCCAAAATGGTCTCTAGGTAGAACTAAAGTTTGTTTGGTTTATTTTTAAGCTGGAATTTCACTTTTTTTTTTTTCCCAAAATAAAAATGCAGTCATTTTTTCATTTAGAAATGTTGAGGGTTTTTTTGTGGTATCAGTTCTGATTTTGCAAGATCGGAAAAGCTATCAGCTGAAATACTGAATAGATCATATGAAAATATAATATTACAGTGCATGATAGAATAGAAAAAACAGACTAAACTATAAAGCTGAAAGAAATTCTCTTTATTAAAATGAAATATTTAACCAATGGCAAAGTAAAAGATTTTTACACTATTGAGACAAAGTGAGAGGGGAAATAATTAATTTATTCTTTACCCTTTAGAAATGTCATCAAGACACATTTTTTCTGTAGCATTTTGATTGCAACAAAAACATATTTCCAAAAGAAAATTTATGGGATTTGATTTATTGTTCTGTTTTGGGTTTTTTTTTTCCCCACAATTCCCCTCTGAAGAACACACCCTTTCACCAATCCTGTTTGTTATCAGTATCCATTATTTGGGAAGCATTCATATATAACGATTCCACATGTAAGCTAAGGATCCTGTTGCATTGAGAACACACACACAGAAATGGCCCCTAAGAATTCATTGCTTATCTATTTTCCAGGTAGAAGACATAAGAAAGGATGCAGAAGTCCAGAGCAGTAAAGATGAAGACCATATGGCACTTCAGTGGTGGAGTCAGAAGGAAGAGTCAATATATTTTACAGGAGACATGATTTTTCCTGCATGTATCACCCTTAGCCTGAGTGCAAACTGATTCTCTTACCCACGAGCCTTTGCTGATACTCCAGAGAAAAGTGCTGATTTTTTGCTTCAGTATGATAGATAAACTTTCAGTTTTCACACTGGTCTCATTGATTTTATAAGCACTGTAGAGGTAAAGCCTGATGCTTGAACAGTCTAGGGCTCTTGACAGGCTTTACAATGTCCTACCTAGCTAATGCCTACTTTCTCAGTCAGCCCCCTGCATTTCTGTTTCTTCCCTTCAATTTATTGTCCTCTTTGATGTTCTTTTAGTCTTTGTTGACCTCTTGAACACTCCCCTGAGGGCTGATGACATCCTGTGATTCATCTTAGGACCTTATCATTACTTTCTGATGGCTCTCCAGACTTTTTAAATGTCCCCTAACTGCTACCAGCTCGAGCATGTAGATTTTAAAGCTCTCTTCTGCTCACCTCCTTTCCTTCTTCATAGAGTTGTGTCCCTGCTTATCTTTTACCTTCCCTCTGCCTGTTTATATACACATAGGAGAAGATGGCTGTAAAGAGGTGGAGAGCCTGAGGGGATTCTTGATAAATTGGCTAGGATTTAGGAATCAACGTGTTTGAAGAAAGACAAC
>NW_009259795.1:760511-778081 GCF_000687185.1 Egretta garzetta | reverse complement strand
AACCCCAAGAAAAAAGAGAGGCACGACAGCCAGTCGGAGAATGTAATTTATTTAAAAACAAACAAACAAACGAGTAGTTACATATATTTCTACAAAAAATAAATCAAGATGGGGGAACAGGGAGGAAAAATAAAGCAATGAATTAAACCTCCTCACTGTTAACCCATGTCAAACCATAACATTTCAAACCAGATGAAAAAATATAAGCTAAACCAGTACAAGATTAGTAACACCGTTAAACTACTTTCTACAGGACAGCACAGACAGACCTTTGGCAAAGGCTGTTTATGTCTTCTTCCACAATTCCATAAAAGCCTTCCAAAAATCAACAGCCATTGGGCCACACTGGGCAATTGGCTTTCCTCTACAAGATTTCAATTCATGTTTAAAATGGGAACACAGATCAAAACCAGAATAAACAAAAAAGCAGTCAGTTGAATACATGTCACAGGAAGAATGATTCACTTCACTCGCAAGAGAGAAGCAACAATTTATTTTATTGATATAAGACAATGAGTTAACAAAGTTCAATAGTAAATGCAACAGTGGTTTAACAAGATTCAATGGCAAGGTGCACTTGATTATTTACTGCATAGAGGACAGGCTCAGACAAAACTGTTAGGAAGACCCTCCCATTGAGTCACGAGGTTCAGAGAGGACCTCCTTGCGTTCTAAACACCTTCTCAGAGAGGAGTCTAGGTGTGGCTGGATCTAGACTTAATCCCAGACTTGGTCAATGGTTTATGTCTAAAGGATTATATATACGTAATCAGTCCTTTATATCACTTAGCTAATATTACAAAGTTTCAGCACGCTTATTCCCACTTCACTTACCAAGCATCTGATGTGATAAGAATTCTCTTAACCTCGAGGAGTAACCTTGAGAGGCATCCCTACTCAAGGGGAGATCTGGTGCGCAGCCCGCTGCCATGCAGGAGAGCTCAATGGGCCCTGGGCTGTCCACTATTTATGGAGTAAGATGATTGACTTACAGTCATATTTGCATACCAGCAAGACGTCTGCGTCACTGGACCAGACAGCCCTTGGCTACTATGTGCCATCCGTCTCCCCAAAGTCCAACTTAAGCCAGATGCAACCAACATGACCGCCACTGATGGTTATTTCTTAAGCAGGGCTGGGGGTGAGGGGGGGAACATGCAGCCACAATGCTTCCATATATGAAGAGGTTGAAAAGAGCTACGCACAAAACATAACTGACAACCAAGAAAGAAAAGACAAAACACAGAAAGGTAATTTGCACCTAATAAAACATGATCACAAGGAATCCCACTTCCACAAGGAAAAGTGAGTATCTTATGCTTAAGCCCCATCCTATGACATGACAGTTCTCCAGCAGTACATGCTGTGTAGCAATAAAGCAATATTTCTCTTGAAATGTGTTTCTCTTTGTTTTGATACAGATGTGCATTTAGGGTAGGGGTTTTGTAAGAACCATAATGTAGTTTACCTAATATTGCCATCTAGTGGTATAAACACCAACTCTGAAACAATCCTCTTTGAAAGGAAGATACCGATCCATGATTTATACACTAATGTAAAAAAGAGTTGACCAAAACATAGTGTTAATAAGAACACACAGGAAAAAGGAGCTCAGTTTGCAGGACAATGCATGCCCCAAACATTCAGTTAACTGTGAGTGGAAGAATACAAGCCAGAAGAACACTGAAGTGTTGAAAAAAGTCACAGACAGGGCATGCCAGTGCTATGAAAGTAAAATGCAAGACACAAACTAACAGCTTATAGCTGATTTAAACCAAGGAAAATAATAAACAGCCTACCAATTACAATATTTTCTATGACATTGCATGAAGCACCACCTCCGCTAAGTGTGCCGCAGAATGCACAATGCTCTTCATGGTGAGGAAGCTCCATCAGAAACATCTGTCCCTCAGCACAATACCATGATAAATGGCTTAAGCAGGGAAAGCTTAAAAGCAACATAAATGTTCCTCAGATCTAGCTTAGGTGTCTAACAGTTAGTCTGACTTTATTGTCCTCCATTCCCTTTTCAGTCATCAAGGGAAAATAAATACTGCCACAGGTGATTTATCCTACCCTAAATCGGCAGCCAAGAAAAGTCTGAAGATACCTATTTGTCTTCAGTGACTGTGAAAGGAGCCTAAGGGGATCAGCTTATATTAACACCAACCTAAGCTGATCTCACTTCAGGCAGTCATGGACCAACTCAGGGCAAAATTCACTGACATAGATTTCTAAAGTTAGTTGCCTAAATACACAAGCTGAATTCACAAGCACTAAGCCACTACTTTGTTCTCGATAGTTAAAGCCTCTCCCTGGATGTTCTCATTTTCCAAAAAATCAAATGCACTTCATAATGTAATGATGACACCAAAACATGATGAAACCAAAAGGTAGTAAATTATTTACCTGTTAGGTAGTCATAGGGCATATGGGGCATGCTGTGGGGGCTCCTTATGTAAATGACATCTGGTGACAGGCGAACAAACTCTGACTTTCATATGCCTGATGAGCTTATAGCTGATTTAAACCAAGGAAAATAATAAACAGCCTACCAATTACAATATTTTCTATGACATTGCATGAAGCACCACCTCCGCTAAGTGTGCCGCAGAATGCACAATGCTCTTCATGGTGAGGAAGCTCCATCAGAAACATCTGTCCCTCAGCACAATACCATGATAAATGGCTTAAGCAGGGAAAGCTTAAAAGCAACATAAATGTTCCTCAGATCTAGCTTAGGTGTCTAACAGTTAGTCTGACTTTATTGTCCTCCATTCCCTTTTCAGTCATCAAGGGAAAATAAATACTGCCACAGGTGATTTATCCTACCCTAAATCGACAGCCAAGAAAAGTCTGAAGATACCTATTTGTCTTCAGTGACTGTGAAGGGAGCCTAAGGGGATCAGCTTATATTAACACCAACCTAAGCTGATCTCACTTCAGGCAGTCATGGACCAACTCAGGAAAAGCTCAAGGGCAAAATTCACTGACATAGATTTCTAAAGTTAGTTGCCTAAATACACAAGCTGAATTCACAAGCACTAAGCCACTACTTTGTTCTCGATAGTTAAAGCCTCTCCCTGGATGTTCTCATTTTCCAAAAAATCAAATGCACTTCATAATGTAATGATGACACCAAAACATGATGAAACCAAAAGGTAGTAAATTATTTACCTGTTAGGTAGTCATAGGGCATATGGGGTATGCTGTGGGGGCTCCTTATGTAAATGACATCTGGTGACAGGCGAACAAACTCTGACTTTCATATGCCTGATGTACACACAAGTTTGGTCATCAGGAAGGAAGATGAAAAAATTGCTGGCCTTGAGTACGGACTCCTCAGCTAAAATGAACTGAACCACTGATAGCAAGTCCTCATTTCTCTTCACTGACTACAGAGAGAGTATATGGCAAGTACACCAGATGTGGACATCTGGACATGTTTCATTCAGTGCCACCTGGACATCCTTGAGTATTCTCATTTGCCTCCAGATTCCGCTCCAGAAGTACCAGGCTCTTTCAAAAATCCTGTTGGGATCCACAGGGTCCTGGCAGTCCAACATAAATGTCTCAAATACTCTAGTGTATCCACAAGGGTACTAGGCAAATAAGTTTAGGCAACTGGCTATGCTGGGAGTTTAAATACCTAGGTCATGTAATTTACAGCTGGGATTCAGTTTGGGCTTTTCACACCTGAAGCTAGATGTCTAGGCAGATGTTTACGTGTGTGTTGATGTCTAAGCTCCAAATGTCACAACAGGTGATCAGAGACCTGATTCAGTTGCAAACAGCATTTAGAGTCAACTTAGTCTCAAACAGAATTATAGGATCACAGGATAAGTCAGGTAGAAAGGGACCTCAGGAGGTCTCTAGTCCAATCTCCTGCTTAAAGCAGGGGCAGCTATGAGGTTGCTCAGGGCTTTAACAAGTCAGATTTTGAAAACTTCCAAGAATGGAGACAGTACAGCCTCCCCAGGCTCTACTGCCTGACTGTCCTCATGGGACATAAGTTTCTCATTAAGTTTTCTCAAAAGTTTCTCTCCATCTGAAACTCTCCTTTACCAACTTATGCCCATTACCTCTTATCCTCCCACTCCAGACTAAACAACCCCAGTTCCCTCAGCCGTTCCTCGTATGACTTGTGCTCTTATCCTCCCGCCAAATGCCACTATAAAGAGCTTGGCTCTGGCTCTTATTGACCTCCACATAGGCACAGTGGGCTGATTTTAGGTCCCCCTACACCCACCTCTTCCCCAGGCTGAACATGTCCTAGTTCCTCAGCTTCTCCTCACAGAACAAGTACTCCAGCCCCGACGATCCCGTAGACCCTTCCCTAACTTGCCCCAGTTTATAGATGTCTTTCCTGTACCAAGGGGGTCCAAAACTGGCTGTGCTATTTTTGGTGCAGTCTAGTGAGTGCTAAGTGAAGTGGGGGATAATCCCTCCCCCAGACCTGCTGTCTGTGCTTCTGTTGATTCATCTCTGGATTCTGCTGGCTGTCTTTGCTGCCAGGGCACACTGGCGCCTTCAGCTCGCTGCCCCTCAGAACTCCTAGGGCCTTTTCTGCAGACCTGCTCCCTAAACCATTGATGCCCAGCTTGTATTGCTGTCAGGGGTTCCCACCAGCCTTGATCTGGTTGAGTAAGGGTAGACATCTTAACACCTTTGAGATCTCCAAGTGAATCTGAGAAATATGACACAGTCTACAGTAAACCTGCACTCTTCTGGAATGGCAGGTAGAAGGCATCTCAAATGGCTCTAGATATTTGTGTTTGGGCCAGAAGCATCTAAAGTCTGGAGCGGAGTCCTCTCCCTGTCCAACTTTCAAGCACTTCATTGTGTCTCTTCCTAAGCATTTACCAGTGAAAGTCAGACAGACACATTATGAAGAATGGGCTATGTTAGGCATGCAAAGGAATAGACAATACATTCACGTGGGGAGGGCTATGAAAGAGAAATTTAAACGATGAGCTATATAGAAGCATTAAATGATGCAACCATTAGCCACCAGAAAAAATCAGTGGTAGGATAATACACAGAGAGAACTTAAGACTACAAAAAGAAGCATGATTAATGGTTATATTGGAAGACACGAAGAAGGAAGAATCTGAGGTTAGCTCAGGAAGGAAAAGGAAAAGAGTTGGATGTGGCTTAAATAAGGGGAATGGGGAGAAGCTGTAATATTTAGACACTTTCAAAATCTGTTGCTTAGCTTTAGGTTATGAGCCCATATGTACTATAGAATTTAAAATATCAGCTATTAAGGCTTGTTTAAAATTGATTATTAGACAGTGTTTTGTATTTCAGGTCTGTTTTCAATCAAAAGCTGTTAGACTTATTTTCAAACCATAATGTGATCCTAAAAGATTTTTATCAGCCCTGTAAGGAAGTCTATGGGTAGAAAAGGTGCTTGGCATACCACAAGCTGCTTGGAATCTGGCAGAAGGTAGACAAGAAAATCCCTTATATATCCACTGCAAAAGTTCATGAGAGAAGATAAATGTTTGTAATAGTTCATGCCAAAGGTCCCTCTAGACCAGTATCCTGTCTCCAGCAACAGGAAAAAGAGTGGATATATGGCAAAGACTTCAGGATGAAGCATCAATACATCCCCCAGTGTACTCAGCCACCTTGCAGAGTTCTGCAGTTTTGGACCTTCTTGAATCGCAGGTATTTCATAGCCCGTTCTGGATTTCTCTTCCACGAAGAACAGGACATAGAGGCATCAGCCTGATGTTAGAGCAGAACTTGTGATACAGAGCTCCAGCCACAAACCCAAATCCACCTACTTGTAAACTGACAACCCAGTGAAAGAATGAGTGCTCTGTAATCATAGAACTTGATAAAACTGGACAGGCACAACTTTTCACTGTTCTCATGCTTCTACACCTCTATAAGACTTCCTAGTCTATAACAGTATGATGGATTCACCCAGATCAGCACCTTGATTTTCCTGCCCTCTAAGATACTTTGGGAAATTTTTTTACTCAAAAATTTTGTAAAACTGTTGGTTAACTTTTATTGTATAGGTTTTAACAACTTTCTGAATCTTAGTAAGGATTTTATATGAAACAGTTTCTCTTGATTTAGAACTATATGCAAGCCACAGGTGGTATCACTTGAACCATGCTTCACTTCTATCTCTGTTCTCAAAGAGAAATGTTTTCTCCTGAGAAAGACAACTTTCAAAAATATTCAGAATAAACATTAAGGAAAATTCTGTGTTAACAGTTGCACATGATGGCCAAAGCACAACCTGGGATGAGGAATAGAGAAAGGTGTTGGGGTTTCAGGATTTGGATATGTTCTTTGAGGTTGTGGATTAGAAAAAGGCACTGGGCTAAGAATTACCATTGAGGGCTTTGGTAGCACTGAGGAATTGTGCTTGGACTTAGGGTGAGGTCCTAGCAAAGGTGATCTCGATCTCTGTTCCAGACACATCACCATCTCCTCAGTCCTCCTTACCTCCACAAAATCCCACCACTCTGTTGGCTGAGCTCCCTCCTGCCTGGCCTGTAGCTCGTGGAAAATCAGCTGCTGAAACAGAGGGGCTCTCACAGTCAACAACCAAGCACTTGCCCTTTAGCCTGCATCTCCCTCTCCCATCCCATGACTTCCCTGCTCCCCTGAGCTCCATAAGGGGCTTTGGTAGGGCAGAGGGTTAGTGGTTGGATTTGGGTTTTTTTTTGTTTCACGAGGGGCTGCAGGGTTGATCTGTGTGGGAAGAGGTCATGGACTGCCCTGTGCCAGATACAGCCCATGCCAGCTCTGCAGACAAAATGCATGCACTGTGTGACAGAATCAGAAGAGTTTCTGGAGGCTCTGCAAAAAATATTAGGTGGTAAATGCTGAGATAAAGAGACAAGGAAAGATGCAATGATGCTAGAGCAGAAGACACAAGAGACAATGACTGAGGAGAAGGACAGTAGAGAAGGAGAAACGAAGAATTGTAGCCTGAGTAGGTGCTGGAGACAAAGAGCAGCCTGAGCAAGGGGTGGAGTCAAATCTCAGACTGGACAGGGACAGAGAGGAGACTCAGGACAAGGTATGACTCTAAAGGGACGGCAAGTGATGGAGGAAACCATGTTGGAGCAGTTGAGTGAGAAACAAGGAGCAGCAAAAGAAAAGGAACTACTATGCACCAACCCCAACCTCTTGCACTATCCATTGCTTCACCAAAGGGTCTGAGCATAATGCACAGCAGATACATTAGAGGCATGAAAGGGGAGAGCAGAAATGCCCAGAGGGAAGCTGAGGTGTTTTCCCTGTTTGTTGATTTGTTGTTTGTTTGGGTTTTTTCTAATACCAGGATCAGCACTTGAGGCTTAAGAGTGAAGGGGTGAAGGCCTTGGGTTAGGGTGGCTGAGGCTTCATTAGGATTTCTGCTATGGGGTTTGCATTCAGGCCAGGGCTGGGTATTGAGATCACCTTTGAGGTTTAGGATTTAGACTTTGGGATTAGGGAAAGGCTTCAGGTGAGATTTCTGGGTCTGCTTAATGTTCTTGGTAAGGGGATAGGCTACGGTCAACCTTTTTGCATTGTACTATGTGTTAGAAAAATTACCGTTCTCAGTCAGTCTTATTTTGGATATCTTATTCAGAATAATTTTTTGATTTTTTATTTGTCATACACTTCTAATTAAAGTTTATATCAAACCATGTTTTGGTTTGATCTTAATTTCATTTAGTATATTCAGATTAGATTGTTTCTTTGTTTCTTTTGATGCTCTATCTATACTTTTCCTTGGAGTTAGTGAATTATTGAAAAGATCTACTATATCATAACTGAAAGCAGGAGTCAGGACATACTGCCTGTGAAGCGAACTAAAACCCGATACGGCAAACAAAGCAAGGGATCTGGCACAGAAATTGCACTTCTTGCTTGTTACCAGCAAAGGGAGCTGTTAAGCCCTCCAAACTGCTACATCCCAATTTCTAAAGGGAAAGGGAACTTCATCTTGAGTATTATCGCTACAACGAATATGTCCAATTAAATTCTTTATTGCCTCAGTTTCTTCTGTTGTTTATACATAAAATATCGGGGGGTTGCCTTCTTTTTTTGTTTTGTTTCCATAAGAATTTATCAGGCAATTCTTTGCACATGTCATTGATAAAGGCTGCACCTCCTTTCACAAGAACTCACAGCCTCCTTGTGGAAACTACCTAACTTTCAATCACATAGTAGCAATAACTCCATAAAAGGAAGCTTAAGAACTTCTTGGTGTTATCACATTCTGACCAGGTGTCTGTCATCGTCCTTTTGTGAGACATTTGTGTTGTGACTGATTGATAAACTGATCTTTCACTCTGCAGTAATAACATCTTATTCGGGCTGCCTTTTATCTCCCTGAGGTAGTGATGAAATCATTCTGCTTTCAAAAGATAACTACAAAGCCCACACTAGTTGCATGAAGGTTAGAGTTGATAGATCACAAAATGTTCTTTTTGGTCTTTCATCAACTCCCTGTACACTTAAACATTGTAAAGAGCACAAAGTTCCCTTTAACCTCTCAAAGAAAACCCAAAGGACAGGAAAATAGAAGTGGGTGGCTATAAAAAGTAAAGGTGTTACTTTCCTCTGTTCACTCATCACTTCAACTTGAACCGTCTGTCTTACCATTGCCAAGATTAAGGAAAAATAAACTTTGCTGTGTAGTGCTATCTGCTGGCAGGTATTAATAACATTCCAGATGACCTAGCATTTACTCAGCATATGCTCTAGGTGTAACTGAGCACTATAAAAATACACTGTAAATCTTTGTTCATTCTGTAAAATAGCTATGATAAAGGGACTACATTTGTATGACAGAAACAAAAATGTGAAAAGCAATTTGGAATGATAAACCAGCATAGCTCATGTCATCAAATGTCAATGGGGCTGCAAGAGAAGAACCACACAGTCTGAAAAACGGGTGAATTGACTGTAGTTTAAGCACCTGTGATGCAAGCTAGATGCTGGGGGCTGTAAGGCACAACAGTGAATACTGCCCCAGAGATGTTTCATGAAAATATGTCCAAAAGCTCTGGGACACACAGAACTAGAATAGTTCAGACATGTGGGTTTGTTGAGTGGGTACTGTTTTTCCAGCTGAAGCTATAAAATACAATTTGAGCTGATTTAATATTCCATTATAAATTAGAAGAAAGAAAAAAAAATTATCCACTCCTTCCATTAACAGTTCAGCTCCTGACTTTGCTCTTCTGTCCTTATTTTGAGCTCACTCCAGCCCTTGCTGGACTCACAGACACAACTCAATTTGCTAAACTTTCAGAAAACTTCATTTCCCCTTCTCATCCCTCTCTCTCACCCCCTCAAAAAATTGAACTGTTCTGTGCCAGGAGTTAGTTCAATCTACTTGAGCCAAGACTGCATGAGTGCCAGAGATGCCTCAGGAGGTGGGACCATTCAACTAAAACTAGGGTGAGGGAAGATTGGTGGTACTGCACCATGTAACTCACTCTCAGCTCCTGGCATAAGTGCAAAACAGATCATTTATAAGGAACCTACTTCCAGAAAAATCTATATTGGATTTTTCTTCTTACTGGTAGGATCTGCTGTTAAAAGAATGATTACACACCGTAACAGAAACACTTGGAGTCATGACTGAAAGAGGGTATGCTGCTACTAAACTGAATCTAGTTAGCCTAACTTAGAATTTATTGCGTTCTTCTCCTTCAGTTCATTACTAGACTGTTCTCTCTTCTTTCAGCTGCAGCAACATGGGCTTCTGAGTTTTATATGGTTTATGGTTGGACGTGGTGATCTTAAGGGTCTTTTTCAAGATAAATGATTCTATGATTCTATGATTCTCTGAATGTTGCTTTTAATTGTGCCTTTCTCACCCTTTCTTAATAGTTTCTCTTTTCTTACATGTTTATACTCCTATACAACCTGCCTACACATCTCAATATGCCTATAACAATATAAATGTGGAAAGAGCATAGATGAAGTTAGAAAGACCACAACTAACCTACTTGTGTCTTGTTTCAGTCATAGTTGCAGTGAAGAGAGAAAAGGCATGGTCTGCTTTCTGCATGGCAATGCCTGAGTTAGTCCATGGCTACTCTTCTTGAAAAAACATGTCCTTACTCATGTCACAAATGCTTCAAGAAAGCTTTATTTTCCTTTCCCAAGTTGCTGGATATATGCACCTCTTCTATTTCTCACAATACTTCATCAAGAGAAAAGGCACAGTGTGACTCTGGGGCACCACAATCTGAAAAAAACAGGAACCTGGACATTATGAAGCCAGAACAGCAGTGGTTGGCGGTACAATTTTCCAAAACCAAACATCCTTTCAATCACAAAGTGATCTAGGGGTTAGTGGCCTCTGTTGATATGAAAATCTTTAAGAGGAAGAAACAGCCCTTTTGAAGAGATAGAAGCCTTTGAGAAAGGTCCCCCACCCTAAACAAGCAGATATGGGTTTTATCAGCTTTCCAGAAAATCTCTGCATTTATAAATAAGCCAAGTAAGAATTATATTCACAAATGTGATGGTTTCTGAGCTCCACTAGAGCAGTAATAATAAAGCACAAAGCAGTACACAAACCACCTTTGATTATCAATTCTGAACTACGTATGTATCATTGAAATCAAGTGGATACATTTAATCTTCAGTGGAGGTGCACTTCAAAAGCATCTGATAACTCTTTGGCTTCATTTAAATCGACTGAATCAACTGAAGACAAAGTTGTCTCCAGTAGAAACAGGATTTTATGCAGAGAGCTGAAGGGAAATTTTTAGATTCTGTCTTTTCTTCCCTCACACAAGGAAAAAATTAAAGCAGCAAAGGCAATATACTACAATGAAATATGACAGGTTGTTACTTAACTATGGCCAAGAATGTGATGACACCTGTATTCTTACTATCCAATTTAAGTAAACAGACATATTCAGAGAATGCGGTACTATGGATCATGAATAAAATTATGCAAAACTCACTTCTGTGACTTCCTAGGCTGTGGAAAAATCTGTCCAGTGAATTCATGAGGGAATTTGAAGCATTAAAAAGGATCATGAAAAATAGTGATGGGAACATGAGGGTGAAAGATATTGCTAGATTGTCATGTCTTTTCCTCTCCTACCATGGAAAGCAAGATTGTTATTTATTTTCTGTAAATGCAGCACCTTC
Organism: Egretta garzetta; assembly: GCF_000687185.1. Classification (NCBI taxonomy): domain Eukaryota; kingdom Metazoa; phylum Chordata; class Aves; order Pelecaniformes; family Ardeidae; genus Egretta; species Egretta garzetta. Next base: position 766,945 of record NW_009259795.1, on the reverse strand, counting down.
TATCTTCAAGCCACTTGGGTTTCCTATTTCTATCTTTTTTGACAAATAATCTCTTCCCTGCTTGGAGGAAAATCTTCTAATTTCTGGTCCTAGTTTACTCACTGACCGTTTATATTCATTTATTGAACTTCAATTCCAGGTGTGTAAATATTTCTTCCCTCCACCTCGCATTTACTATCAGAAATATTAGCTCCTCTCAGCTCTCATTTTATTAAGCAGAAAGAACCATGTCTTGCTGGTCTCTCTCTGCCTGACAGGTTCTCTGTCTTACATCGTGAGCCTACCCAGTATATTTGCACCACTTCTGGCTTGATTTAATTTTTCTTGATTACAGGTGACCCAAATGATATGCAATATTTCAGTCACTGACAACAATTTAAAGTAGTGTTACCTCCTCTACATCCCCCATTTAGACATTGCAGTGCTTAATAGAACTGGCATCCAGTTCTATTAAGGGTATCCAGGTTCCCCAAGGGTATCCAGGTTCCCCAAGGCTGGCAGCATGGTTTGGAAGACTTAGACGAGGCATATAGTTTCTGTAATCAATTACAAAAGAAAAATTATTTTGAAAGCCTAAGTGAAATGTCTGTGTCTCTCACTGTCAGCAGTGTGGTAGCTTGGTGACAGCAGAGGCCTCCCATGCATTAAGAGCCCACAAAGTCTCTGAGTGCTCTGGTTTCTTTTTAGATACTACAAATTTTTTACCTTTTACTGAATTTTTCTGTGAGAGGAATACGCATGGATTTTCCTGGAGTAGTGGGTCCAGTTTAGGGCTCCCCAGTACAAGAGAGACATGGAAATACTGGAGAGAGTCCAACAAAAGGCCCCCAAGGTGATGGATTGGACCATCTCTCCTATGAGGACAGGCTGAGAGAGCTGGGACTGTTCAGCCTGGAGAAGAAAAGATTCAGGGGGATCTCATCAATGTATATAATTATCTGAAGGAAGGGTGGAAAGAGGACAGAGCCAGGCTCTTTTCAGTGGTTCCCAGTGACAGGAACAGAGGCAATGGGCACAAATTGAAACACTGGAGAGTCTGGCTGAACATGAGGAAACACTTTTTTTACTCTGAGGGTGACTGAGCACTGGCACAGGTTGCCCACAGAGGTTTGTGGAGTACCCAGTCCTTGGAGATATTCAGAAAAATACACGGTCCTGGGCAGCCAGTTCTAAGTGGCAGAGGGCTTGGACCAGATGACCTCCAGAAATCCTTTCCAACCTCAGCCATTCTGTGATTCTGTGTCCAAGGGAGGCCAAACCACCAGTTTGCACAGTAGCCCAGGTGCTGGAATTCAGTCCCAAAAATGAGATGAGTGTTCCAGGTCGGCACACAAGTCCCACTGTAGCCCATTTGCAGAACTACCATTACCACCAAGCTACAGTGTTTTGTCTTTTTGTGTGAACCACTTCTTTGAGAACATTTCTAGAAGTAGCAAGTCTGTGGAGGTACTATTTTTCCTAAAATATCAACATATTTGATCAATGGCATCATTGTTGTTTTCTGTACAGGCATGTGTCTTTCCTTCTTTCCAGAACTTTAGGTAACAGTTTTCTGTTCCTATTCATATAAAGAAATGGAAATGTTTTCAGTTTATTATTTGCTTTTTCATTCTTTTGTTTGTTTTCACTGGAACCCACTTCTCATTGCTTATTCTGTTGAAAAGCACCTTCCCCCCTTGTTTTGTTTAGAAACACATTACCTTTTACATGAACTCTGGTGAGTATCACAGTTTTCATGTTTTGAAATGAGCAATCCTTTGTGGGTGCTACAAGATCTCAAAGAAGAGAACTGGGCCAATATTCTTCCCCAGAGCTACACCAGTTCACACCAGCTGAATTCTCCAGCCTCAGGCATTTTAATGCTGTACTTTCATACTATTTGAAGCATATGTATTTTAGTTAAATAAAAGCAACAGCTTTAGGCACCAACCAGCCATAGATCTGAATTTTTTCCTCTTGTCTTGTTCTAGATGTCTGACAAAAAAACCCCTAGGAATTATGCTTCAATCTGATGTTGAGTCAGTTTCCTCATAATTTTTCATATCAATCAGCCCAGATTTGGTAGCAGGAGGATGTGAGAAATTATTTTTATGTTTCTTGGGCACTGGGACTTAAAGTAACACCATTAGTTATTACATTTCTCCTCCACCTGGATACCTTTCTTCCTTTTCTAAAAGGGAACTGCTTGCTTAATAGTGTGTAGAGAAGGAACTGAGCAATGAAGCTAGGTTTCTAGATCCGAGATAAAACAAAACAAAACAAAACAAAACTGGTGGTGGAAATAATAATTTAACAAACAACCATAACAAAAGAAACAACTGAACACAAAACATCCAGGTTGCTCCGAAATTCAGCCAGGCCTGTTCTGTCTTTTTATCTCCCACATCTACAGCAATTGGAATGCTCGTTCCTGAATTTGACATTGAGATAAATATCAGTGACACCACACATTGAGATAAATATCAGTGACACCACACATTGTGTATTTGCAAGTTCTTTACAATGGCTTTTGCAATCGGAGATGGAGTTCAGAGCACTTCGGGGGAAGTACAGAGACTATGCTTATCCTTTAGAAATATCGTTATAGTTAGAATTTCCAGGATTCAAGTAAGCTGGAGTTTAGTCTTTGATGTACTCTAAAATTCCCACCCTGCTTCCTCTAGAGGCATATTAGAGAAGACAGAGAGCATTTTCATTGTCAGGCATTTCCTTCAGAAATCCAGTAGATTAGCCATATAGGGGAAGTTGTGTATACAGCCATTCTTGCTATGAAAATGCTGCATTGATAAAAAGTGTAGTTTTGATTCACTGTTTTAGTGATAACAAAGAAATCTGGTTAAAGTAACTCCCTGCTTACTATCATGTTGGACCATGTTGACTTCCCAACCGGGCATGTTCCCATCCCTGAAGAAATCAAGGAACAAGAACAACGTGGTCAGATGGATCATTCTATAATCTCTCTAATTTTATGGATTAGATCTCCTCCAACTACAGTGTAAACCTAGACTATTATCTTGCCTCTAGACCCTGCAGCATTCTTATTTATAGTGTGGCAAGATTAATATCACCTGCAGATCTCCAGTGGATTACTTCAGCTTTATCAATACCTTTTCATTGCAAAGAGCTGCATTAAAATAAAGCCTAAATAGGAAGTAGACAAGCAGATTTCAGATCTTTAACATTACTGCTACCCAGACTACAGAAGAACTAAACTATTTCAAGGGAAAGGAATATGGCAAGAAAATTTTAAATAGATGTGAAAATGATTCACAACTCAGTTACATCCTAAGACTCATGGAGCACAAGTCTTACGAGGAGCAGCTGAGGGAACTGGGGTTGTTCAGCCTGGAGAAAAGGAGGCTGAGGGGAGACCTTATCACCCTCTACAACTCCCTGAAAGGAGGCTGTAGTGAGGTGGGTGTTGGTCTCTTCTCCCTGGTAACGGGCAATAGGACAAGGGGAAATGGTCTGAAGTTGCACCAGGGCAGGTTTAGGTTGGACATTAGGAAAATTTTTTTCAATGAAAGGGTTGTCAAGCATTGGAATGGGATGCCCAGGGAAGTGGTTGAGTCCCCGTCCCTGGAGCTGTTTAAAAGACAGGTAGATGAGGTGCTCAGGGGCATGGTTTAGTGGTGGGATGGCAGCGTTAGGTTAATGGTTGGACTTGGTGATCTTAAAGGTCTTTTCCAACCTAAACAAATCTATGATTCTAAGATACTGCCTAAACATGTGTTTCAAGACGCTTGAAAAGTGTATTGTTTATAAGATTCATGTAATATTGTTCCAAGGTGGAAAATTAAGTCTACTACCAACAATAAAAAATACAGTAATTCCAGTAAGAAAAAAACATGTTTTTTAAATAAATGCCTAAGATTATTTTCAAACTTTTTAAGTCTTTACAATTAGTGTTTACAGTCTTTTTCTGTAATCAGAAAACATGGTGAGAATGTCCTTGCTTCAGAAAATCAGTAGACAAGTGATCTGACCATATTAAAAATGTGTGGATCAAGTTTACAGTGGTATTGGGAACACTCATATTTTTTTAATTTTATCAAAGTAGAAACACTCATAAACAAGGAAAAATTTTACCATTTTGGCAATATTTTTCCCCATTTCTGATTGAGAAATCCAATTAAGTATAATTGCATTTTTCTTATATCATGCCAGTTTATATTGGATTTGCCAGTCAGGGAAGGTTTTGGCCGTGGTTTGCAGTCCAGGAAACTCCAACAAAAGATTGCAGAAAACAGACTAATATCGTTGCATGGGATATAAAATATGGAACACTTTGTAAAATCCACTTGAGATACAATAGATGACTCAGGTTTAGGATAAGTGGCAGCAAAGATAAGATAAAGTAATGGATGGTAGAGCATTGTTCAGAATAATCGCTTGAGCAGTTACAGGAAGAGTCTTCCCAAAATACATAGCACATGGTCCAGGGTGTTCATGCTCTTATCAGCTGAAACTCAGACCTAACTCCCAGGTTGTACATTTGTATCAACTTTCAAGAATGCCATCACTATTCATATAACCCGTAAATTATGCAACTTCAGTATGAAGTATCCGGACTCTGATGCAAGCTTCGTGTAGGACCTTGGGCACACTGCCCAAAAGTCTGCTCTCAAGTTCCTGACTGGCAAAATGAGGACTGTCATTTCTCTGTGTCAAGCAGCTGCACTGAGGATAAATGTGCCTCTCTCAGAAGAACATGTGTACTGTTTGGTGCTCAGGGTATGGTCAAGAAAGTTCATTTAGTCATCTCCAGTTTAAACTTCATCCAGTATAAAAACAAGGGACCGGGACTGTGGAGGATTAGCCAGGGAAGTGTGTTAGGCACTCCCTTGCACAGCCAATGGGGGTAACTAACAACAGGTATAGGTCCAGTCAGGAGCTTGGCTTGCTTGTAAGAAAATCTTAGCAAGTAGGTAATCTCTTGGGCAGGGCTGCATGAGACACTGTTGGGTTCCCCAAATATTTCTGTCAGCCAAAAGTTCTCTTCAGAGCATCGGCACCTGAGTGAACAGGTTATATACTTTGAAAGTACACCTGTCGGTTGCAGTAGTACCCACATTTTTACAATAGCACTCATCCGGGGGACAGTTTTAGGAAGACTACAGTCTGCAATGGCTTAGATTAAAAGTTTGACAGTGGCCAACACAAGCTCCTGCCCAGATACTTTTGCAGTGAACAGCAATTTCTGACTCATGATTTTTAAGCCAGAGGTTGTTGTCCTTGATGTACTTTAGTCATCCAGGCAATCACAAGATAAGGGAAGACACCAGGAGAAAATCACTGTTTTGTAGTTGCAATTTTTCAAAATTTTGAAAGAAACAGCAACATCTAGAAGATTTCACAGTACAACTAGATGCAGGTCCTAGTAAAGTAATCTCTGTGTAGACACTCAAAATGAAAGATAAACCACCCCCAAAAAATTTACAGCTGAATCAAGATACTAGAAGTATACAAGATATTGAATACATTTTTTCTGTATGTGTTAACTTGCTTCATTTTCCTTGAGCATCCTCCTATACAGAAAGTTGGTAACACAGCCAGTTACTGTTGAGCTGAAATTTTTCTTAGATTATTTGGGACAATAGCAGCATGGGATAAACTGCACAGTTTTACTCAGCTGCTTCTCACATATATAATTATCCAGATTTCAAACATAGCCATTTTAGTATCATAGCTATGAAAAAATGTGAATACATCTGTTCTGAAAAGAAAAAACAAACCAACCCCTTAATAAAAAGGCATCTCTGTCACTTCCTTAGAATGCTGCAATTCTCAACATTACAAGAAGGCTGATAAAAAAGAGGATCCAGTACTGATTAATTTTGCATTAACAACACAATCTCTGTGCTTATTCTTCACAAGCTTCTCAGGAATTCCCAGCAACGCATAGTGCATGGAATGCATGCTATTTCCACACAAAGCAAACAACTATAAGTTTCTGGTTTGGGCCACTCAGTAATTAGATGATAGCTACAGGCAATTGTAGCTAAACTTAATCTAAGAAAAGATACATAGATAAAATATCTCTTTCAGGTTCTTTCAGTGTAGCTGTATATAAAAATGAAAATAACTTTATTTTTAAAGAAAAATACATTAACCAGAAAGTAGATAAAATTATGCTGTGCCATTCTTACTCAGAAGCTGATAGTGATTGCAGTAGCTACAGAAGTTTAACTCAATATGATAAATAAATCAGGATGAAGGAAGTATATGAAGTTACTTGCTTTTTTATTTTTTATATACTAAAATAAAGTTTTTTACTTTGTAAGGGAATGCAAGATTAATCCAAATTCTGGAATGTGATACATCCTTTAAGCTTTGAAAAAAGATTTGCTAAGGATACAGAGCAGTATGTGTATACGTATTATACATATTTAGCTTTGTCTGTGCTGCTTGCAAATACTGTATAAGGCTGCACG
>NW_009259795.1:727060-760487 GCF_000687185.1 Egretta garzetta | reverse complement strand
AGACTGAGTATAGGACGGATTCCCACACACAGTCATCCTGACCCATCTGAGCGGCCCTAAGCTGCCGCTATAGAAAGGCACGTGTTCCCAAAGCTGCACATCATATCTGCCAGCCCCGTGGTGATATCCCTAGCACCTTAGGAGAATTCAAGCAGCACTCGATGACTGTGTCTTGGCAAGCAAACCAAGCTGTAAGTGTTAGATGTCTACATCTCAGAGTAAGCTTCCCTCAGCTATAGCCCACAGAAACAATCCAGTGGGCAGCTGAACTGATTTTGTATAGCACAAGATAAAGCTTGAGGATGTATTTTTCTCTTCATAAGACTCAAAAGACCAGCTTCAACTTAGAATATAACTTCCTTGAACCAAATTTAGGGCAGACACTCAAATCTCCCCCATCACCCTAGTACCGCAGCTATCTCACTCTTCTAATGCGAGTATAAGGCTTCTTAATGCTCTGACTAATGCTCTGACAAGGGTGCTCCTTTTGCAACTTGCAACCTCACACAGCAAGCAAAAGAGAAAAATAAAAACTACAAAAAGTTCTACTTCTAACGCTTCCATTCTGATTCATGGTGGCACACAGAGGAACTCTTCGGGTGAATGAAATCAGGGCCGTTGATTGAGTCCCAGAGGAGCAATTAACAAAATTAAGCAGTTCACTAAGAGACAGCTGCAACAATTTGCCTGCCAGAAGGTGTAGCCAGAGTACCTTTGGTTGAGATGACCAGTAGATAACAATTCTCTATAACCAATTTTATAGATCAATTGGAACATGATAGAGATTGTTAAGCCTTTAATAGTCCCACATAACAGCGTAAATCTCATCACATGTTTATCTTCCTGTGATATTCCAGCAACAATAGAAATAGATTATATTTTGTTAAACCACAGACTAAACAGTACCTAAACAGCACCATAGCTCCGAATTTGTTGCTTCACTTGGTGAGTGAGACAGTATACAGCTAAATAGTGCAAGGACATCTTGCAACAATAATTCTCCCACCTAACAACAAAAAACCAGACAAGCCTTGTTAGAAAAGAAAGTCAAAAGGTGTTGAAATAAGGACTACAAAGAGAAAGAGAAGTCTTGCTGTGGGCTGCCCAATTAATTTTGCTCAGTAAACTGTGCAAAAACTATTCTCCTGTCCAATTTAGCATTGTTCGGTTGTCAGATTAGATCAATTCTAATTAGAATTTGCTACTTTTCCTAAAGCTGTTTGTGATCAGTCATGCTAAAAATATTCCAGGAAGTCGAAGTTTTATTCAGGCAAAAAACAGAAGTGAAAAGTTGCTCTGCTTTATTGCTAGACTTGAAGGCACATTCTGACAAAACAAGACCTTATCAACAATTTGTTATCCTTGTTCTACTTAACATCTCCTGGCCTGAAAGGTTGGGGTAACTTGTTGATTGGTATCTTGTCTTTGAGAATAGTCCCAAAAGCATTCTTCAGACTTGTATCCTTATAATCTAAACCATTTAACTTGCATATTCTTTTAAATATGACATGGTAATAAGTCCCACAAATGTATTTAGGATACTTTTTCTGCACCGCATAAACACTGGTTTGTTTATGTTTACCTTATGTATGATTGACAACATCATTAGTGTCCTTGTCAATATCTTATCAAAGCGATCAGCCTCAGAACAGCTCAATTCCCCAGAGATCCCATTAGAACATCTCCTTCACCCAGGGTAAGAACATTCTTTATAAAGAAATATTGTCTCATGAATGAAACACCTTCTACTATGTCAAAGACAATATATTTCTCATTTCCCATTTTTATTATAGCAATTAACAAACCTTCAGATTAGTCAAGCTTCTAGAATCCAATTATTTTCTAATTAGGCCACTAGAATTACTTTTGAGTAGTCAGGGCATAATACTCCAGATATTACATTTCCCTAATTCCTTCACTGAAATGCATTCAGTATCCATGCAAAAATAATAATTCCAATTTATATATTCCTTAAAATGCTTCACCATACTTGTCACCTCCTCTGAATTCATGGTTCTGCACAGCTAGAAAATGTTCTAGGTCTGCTCATCCTCAGTGCTTAGAATAAAAGAACAGTGGCTCTGATATGATTGTTTTCATTCAATCACTTGGCAGGTTGGTATATTAGAAATATGATATAACATTAGCCCAAGGTAGGCAAAAATGTCTGAAGAGGAAGTAAGAAATCGGGCAGAGTCAATCAGGAAGGTGATCAAGAAGCAATCATAGAATCATTTAGATTGGAAAAGACCCTTAAGATCATCAAGTCCAACCATTAACCTAACACTGCCAAGTCCACCACTAAACCATGTCCCTATGCGCCACATCTACGTGTCTTTTAAATACCTCCAGGTGTGGTGACTCAACCACTTCCCTGCAAAGACTGTTCCATTGCTTGACAAATCAGAAGGCCACAGGAGAAGAATACAAAAAAAACAAGAAAAAACTAAGAAAATATTAGAATATTTGGAGCTAAACAGGCACTTGGGCACCAAGCTCCATTTCTGTTTGGGCTCACTTGTGAGTAAAAGACAAAGTGAATTGCAAATCCAGATATCTGTGAAAATCAGCTCAGACCAACAAGGAAAGATAGAGGCAGACTGAGCAGAGGAACTTGGTTTCAATCTCAGAAAATAACATCTTTCTAATTCACAAAACCCCCTATTCTCTGTGCAGAAGAACAGCAATGGTTTCTAATCTGAAGGAAAAAAAAATCAGTGTCTCATATGGAGGTTGCCTGCAGCCAGGAGCTGAACATACACCACTTTTTAAAATAGCATAAAATCTTGAGACATGTATGTCAAGATGGACTCTCTGATCTTTGTTCACAAGTTCTAGGCATCAACAAATTTCTGTGGCTATATGACTCACAACTTCCCCGAACCATAATTACCTAGATAAATCTGATTTGCAAGCTGTGAAAATGGTATTATCATTCACATCTGTTACAATCACTCCTAATTTTCCTTCATCATCTGAATACTATGATATAATTATTAGTGGATTTAATATGTTAAGCACAAGGTACATTCCACCAAGAGTTATGAATAAAAGAAAGCAATAATTACACCTAAAATTCAGACTAGAAGCTTCAATTGATTTCACGTGTTTTTCATTATAATTGTATATATTTTAATAGTGCAGGAGTAACATCTATGATATGAATAATTCCCAGGTGCACCTGAAAGGATGAACAAGCCAACAGAATTCAACAGCATTGTTTCCAAAGCTTTTCAGGGTGTGGCCAACCTGAGAAAAAACAAACAAACAAAAGAAGCCTGCCTTATCCAAAGCCTCAAATACTTAAACCATTGAGTTACAAGTTTAAAAGACTGTTGTATTTTATATTGCTGCTAGCATGAAAAATACATTTAAGTCTACTATAGTAATTTTATTTCTAAGAAATAATAGGAACAGGTGAACTCCAAGAAAATAAATCTAATGTCCAAGAAAAGTAATCTCAAGAAAATGCTTATTTTTAGGACATTAAAGAGGTCTTATTTTTTTTCTTTTCAAAACATAGTTACATTACTTCTTAGGCTATGAAAAAAAAATATCTTTACAAATTAATAACAAGTCACATTACCAAATACAAGGAACACGTATAATATTACTGCTTCCCAGAAGAGATCTGGTTCAGATCTCCCACTGATATCTTTTGGTACAGCTATATTTTCTTTTTAGACATGATTTATTTCCAGTATTCTACTATGGCCTGTCTTATTGCATAATCATATTCAACAATTACACGTATTTTCAAATGGAGAGTTCTAAAAAGAAGGAATAAAATGAAAGTATAGTTAGCTGCTTGGTTTCAGAAAATCAACAAAAAAAGTTTGTTCTTTTCATGTCTCATACTTCTTTTCCCACTGAGATGATTTTTTAAAGTCATAGGAAACAGAAAAAATAGGAATAATTCCTTGTAGCAATTGATTAAAATACCACCACTTTCAATGGAATAAATTTGCACGTGATCAAGACTTTTTTGTTTGTTTGTTTTAATCAAAGTGGACTGATTTGGGATTTTGAAATGAGACAAAAAAAGTTCTCATAGTTTTTCTTTTTTCTGCAATGATGAAGATAGGAACATCACAGGTTCACAGCTTCACAGCAGAATTCAGGTTGGAAGGGACCTCAGGATCTCACCTATTTCAACTTCTTGCTCAAAGCAGGGGAAGCTCTGATGTCAGGCCTCATTGCTCAGGTTTGTGCCCAGTCAGGCCTTGAAAACCTCCAGGGATAGAGACAGCACAACTTCTTTGGGCAGCCTGCTCCACTGCCTGACTGTCCTCATGGGGGAAAAAGTTTCTCATGACATTCAGCCTGTACCACCTATGTTTTGAGCTACCTCCACTGCCTCTCATCCTTCTACCACGCCCCATGTGAAGACCCTGGCTCCATCTGCCTGCTGACTTCGTCATAGGTACCGGAGTTGCCGTTAGGTCCCTTCCAGCTGCCTCTTCTCCAGGCTGAACAAGCCCTGATCCCTCAGCCTCCTTTCACAGGGCAAGCACTCCAGCCTCCAAAATCTGGTGGCCCTCCACAGAACTCACTTCAGTTTATTAATGTCTTTCCTGTACTGCAGGGCACCAAACTGGATCCAGCACTATAGATGTGGTCTTACGAGTGCTGAGTAGAGGGGGATAATCACTTACCTCTTTAAAGTCCTATCCAAAATCTCAACATGATTACAGAAAAATCAGTTTTGCTTCAGATTCACTAAGTAGCCTTTTCTGATATGTTTCTTATAAAACCATAGTATTTTTCTCAAAACCCAGGGAAGATTAATAATTTAGTGAAAACCATTATTTTAAAAGGTTATTTTTTACAACTTTACCTCTAGTTTTCAGATGTGACAGTGCAGGTTGTTGGCCTTCCCTGCAAATTTCTTCTTTCAAATTTGACTTTCAGCCCAGACTGTATACACTGATAAAAGAATATTAGATTCCCATAGCCAGCTGTGTATCTCTTATCCTCTGCTATTTCCTCAGATGAGCCTTTTAAACCAAGGTAAAGCAGCACTACACTTGTTTCATGGAAGGCATGTATACTATTTGCCAACAACAACAAAGAATCCTGATCACAGTTAGCTACATGATTTTATGATTTCAGACTAAAAAACCACAAACAAACAAACACACCCCCCCCATAAAGACATTAAAATAAAAATAATAAAAGAAGACCGAAACCCCAAAAAATAAGCTTACAAAGCAGAATACAACTTCTCTACTAGGATATTGTGTGGTTTTTTCAGTGATAAGGAAAGGCTTTTTCTTTGGAAGATAGATTTTATCCCTGCTCTTATCTTGTCAAATTATTGTAAAGTAGCTAGTAGGAAATGCTGCTAGGGCACAAACATTACTTATCATCTTAATTAATTCACTGTCTTTAAATATACATGTATGAGCAACTAGAATTATGTATGTCAGTTGGCTCCATTCATAGACCTAAGGTCTGCAGACTGATAAAACCCTGAGTAATGCTGATGAGGAGTTTAAGTAAGTACCTCATGAGAATTGATTATTTTTCTCATATCTGCCCAGGAGAGATTTTTTAATCTCCATGTGAAGATATTTCTCTAACCTTGTCATATTTCTCGTTCCTTTGCAACACTTACAAATTCAGATGAAAAAAAAAGTCTGATTTCTCATGATGATCTCCTGCAAAACACAGATTTTTCACCTTTTAAACAAATAACTGCATCCAAAATATATGTGTAGCCACCTAGTTGCCTTATTTAGAAATTTGCAACTATATTCTTATTCACCAATACGGAACGAAGTCCATCGAGTGCTTTTTCAAAGACTTGTTTTGGTTTTAATTTGGCTGGTTCAAAACTAGCTTGACTGTTAAATATGAACCATTTTGAACCAAAATTTAAAGTGTACTGGCATCCGTTCCTAAACTGTAGGAATTACAGCTTCCTAATTAGGGTTAGGGCTAGGATTTCTTAAACTCTAGGAAACAAAAAGAATTAGCGTAGGTTAAATAGATGAATGGAAACAGCCAATGCTATATACCATCACAGATGCAGTAAACAAGCACACTACAATTTTAGTTAGCATGTTATGAACCTTGATTTAGATCTGAGGTCTTAAAATCACCACAAATTTAAAACAAAACAAAACAAAACAAAATCACAAAAACAGAACAAAGAAAGAGAGTGGTTGGGTCTCTCACAAATAAAGCTATGCTGCCAAGGGGAAAAAGGGGTGGGGAGGGCTTGCTACTAGTTTTTGACATTAAGTATGGACACTGGTAAGCAAAGGCTAAATTTCAAAGCTGGAGGGTCTTTTAAGAGGCAGCAACCCCCATTGGCCACATCTGAAATGTCATGATTTAGAAAAATAGATCATAATACAAACAGCAAAATTCCCTAAATAAGTTGGTTTTACAGGAAAAACACACCCTTAGGTGTCCACTAGATAGGTTAGTAAAAGCTGCTTGACACAGAGCACTGGCCTAGTGGGTGCACCTTAAGCACAGTTTAATGAGGAAGCATTGCTGTACTTTGCAATGCCTTCAGCTCCAAGTATCCAGAAGGTGTTTCACCATGTCATCCATCTAATGGCAAAGCCTTTGGGTCACACAAACACAACCTGCCACTGCAAAGTTCATGCTGGAAATGATAGACTGCCCATTCCTCATTGGCAAAAGATGGTACAGAAGATGATGGAGAAAAAGAGAAATAAAAGGAAGAATGTGGAGAAAGACACACACTAAAAATGGGGGCATTTTATTGTTGGGTTTGTTGGGTTTTTTTCAGGAAAAAAACCCCACTATAGTTGCAAATTGAAGAGTTCTTGGAGAAAAATAGCTAGTTTTGTATATCCACTCAAAATCATTGGCCTTAATCAAATAAAAAATCCTCACAAGTTATATTCTAGTGATGTAACCCAATTTGTTTAGATAATGAATATGTACAACTTGAGTTACTTTTTGGAAGGCTTGATTATAAAAGATGATTTCGCAAAGCAGGGACCAAGACCTTTCTTTCATCAATCACATTAAGTCACTCTCAGTGCTCCAACTTTACACCAGTAGTTAAGCACGTTATTCAGAAAGTAATAGAATACCACATGATGCTTCTTCATTGCTCTCAAGTGTCCTGCACATAGTCTCTCTGTGGATGGTCTACAAGAAGTGGAGCGTACCATCTCAGCCCTGCATGAGGAAAGACGAGATGTACAAATCATCATTTAAGTAACCTGCAATTTTATTAACCCATTTAGAAATAGTGGGCAGCATATCAGACAAAATTTATCACTACTTTTTCTGTGATTGTTCACCCCTGCTGCTCTACTTCACCCCCCTTCCAGCTTGGTCCCAGGCTGTTCCTGGTACCTGGTCATCCTTTCCCCCATGAGGATCTGGTGACATTCTGTGACAGATTTCCCTCATCACAGATTATCCGCTTGGTCACAGTACTGGTAGAAAAGCTCAGTGTCCAGTAATTGGGATTCATAGCTGCTGTCTTCCACCATCATAAAACTGCTTTCCTTTAACCCATTCCCAGCTCCAGATTGTTGGACAATGAAACTCCATGCATTTGATTACGTTATTTGTGACTTTTAAATTGGCAGAACATTAATCTAATCTCCCTCCCTGCAAAATGGACATTCAACTGGGGAGGGAAAACGTCCTTTCTGCCTCAGCTAATCTGTCACAGAGGCAAAGCTCAACCTTAGTCTCAGAGGAAAGAAGGTGACTAATGCAAAACCCGACCAAATCCAGTTCTCTTTCTGATAGACGTCTGGGAGGAAGAAGGCTGCTGATCAGGGGCCACAGTCATGGGACAGAAATATAACCTCTAACCTCTCCTCATTGATCTTTCCTCTTTTTACCTACTCTTATCACTTCAGTTTATCTCCTGACTACATGTTAACCTACTTCTCCCCGTGCATCCTCACCACTTCGAAGACAGACTTAAAGAAACTGTATTTGTTTTCATTCTCAGACCAGGAATAGAAGTAGGTTAACACAACTGAAATCTCCCGATTTGTCTGCTGATTTGTTTCTTGTGACTGATATGTCATTATGGTTCCTCATTCTCATCCTTGGAATTCTGCTCAAGTTTTACTATACCTCTTGATTATGAACTATCATGTATGGAAAATCCTATAAAAGACTATGTAAATAAAGCAAGTTATGACAATCTGTTCCACCAGTTTTTTTTACATGAGATGAAAATGTGCTAGGAAAAAAAAAAAGCAACCCCTATTACATTTTAAGTTAAAGACCTTTAAATAACAACTGGCATTTTAATTGGATCTGCTTATGTTCTGCATTGTGTCATGTAATGCAGGAATCAAACTTTATTTTTCCTAAAGATATTATATCTTCTAGAATTTCAACATTAGTTTATGCAGAAAGATGAGATAGCAAAGAGAATCTTTCACTGAAATTAAGCATGCCCCAGTGGTTGTTGAACTGTATTTTCCAGTATTTCTAAAAGCACACTGTGTTTCAGACAGAGGTCTGACATACCTAAAATTCCACCGTTGTTTATGGCCAGTGATTTAAATTAACACATATTGCCAAGCATTCATTTTCCAGAAGCTGGGGACTGCTGAAAGTGGAATCAAATTCCAATAGAACTGGCCTGTCCGATAAAAATTAACCCCTTAAACTGAAATAATTTAACAGTGGGATGGAATTACACTAGTTAGTTAGATGGTGAGGGAACAAGGAAACAGTCACAACTATATTTCAGGAATAGTAAGTTAGTATATCACTATGTGCATGCTCATAAACATAAGCTTTAATTGACCACCACATGTTCTATGGTTGTTAGAAGTAGAAATTAAAAAAAATAACTGCTCACATGGTGATTATTTTAGATTTCTTAGATAGTTTTGTCTTGTGGTTGAAATTTTTATTTAAAAGGACCTTTATAAGCTTTCCTTTTGATTCTAGTTAGATTCTGATTTTCATGCCCCAAATTCTGCTTAAGCAGTGAGTAAAAATCCAGAGCAAAGCTAAGCCAAGATTATCAAGTTATGCTTCCTTAGGAGTCAGAGATAATTTCTTACTGGGTTTGGCCTAAAACATGAGCTACATTTGAAATCTGACCTTTTCCAACAAGTGAAAGGCCAGCCATAAAAACTTTCCACAGCTTGTCATAAAAGGTGCCCTTCGGTCTACATCACGTGTAAAAAGTCTGTCACGACACCAGTTCTTGCTAAAGTACCATTTCTAATGTGCAGATGTTTGTAAGGTAGACGTCCAGTCATAGGGATGTTATTAATTCTGGTGGAATACACCTGCGTTGTGCATTTTGCAGAGGAAGAGGATGTGGGTGCTTTATAATTCACATGTATTTAAGAAGTGTGAAACATTCTGTTTTGAAATGAAGTTAGATTAGATTCTGCCTTTTGAATATAAATAGGAACTCAGTGGACTAATGGTTATTTAAATCACGCTGATTCTCTTTGAGGAATCTCATTATGCTAATAAAATGTCCTCTCTTTGCATCATCAGCATAACAAAGCCAGATCTTCATAAATTTGCACATCTCTTCCGCACTCGCAAATTCATCTTCCGTTTCCTCCAGCCTTATTTCCTTAAGCCCCACACCAACACCACATAATCTGCCTGTAATTACCTTGTCTGTCTCTTTTGTAGGTGACTGAAGAGTCTATTCCTCTAAGGTTCATCTATTAAACATATTCCCCTCTGTTCGGGAGGATTATTTTCCCTTGTCTTTCATGCTGAGGGACTCCTTGGCTCCAAGCTTCCCATGCCATTAACTACTATTTACTCCTCTCTTTTCTTGCTGCCTCTTGAAGTCCACAGAAGTGATTCGTGAAACTAAGGACCCTCAGCTTCTCCTTATCAATGAACCGAAACAATTCAAAGTGGTCCACAGAGGTTGCTTTGCATAACAGTATCCATGCAGCTTCGCTAAATTAGGAAGCTAAGCACGTAGCGTTAAGAGCTTTTATTATCCAAATCCATCAGGTAAACTGTGATCCTAGAACCAGACTCCAAGACCACACTGCTTTGTTTTGCATGGCACCTTGTGTGAAACGGATGCTTTACTAGCAGGCCAGATGAAAAGAATATTAAGTTTGCTTCCACCGCAGACCTAGAAACCCCATTGAAGAGTTATTTTAATAAGCATTTCCGTCAGAATGGCATTTTTACATAAGATTATGCCGATTTCCTTACATTTTGAAAAGGATAATGCCTTTAGAATTGCTAAAACATTCCACTTCCATGAGGTAAAAATGTTTTATTGCCATGATTTCAAATCGTTTGATTAACTATGCCATTCCACTGGAAATACAACATCAGTGACCTCAGAATCTGATTTGGAGAAGAGTGGGCACTTCCTTCCTTCCTTCCTGCTTTCCTGCCTTCATGCCTTCCTGCCTTCCTTCCAAAATAAAAATTCTTTTTTACCATCAGCTCTACAGTTAACTTCTGGATCCTTTTTAACCCAGCTCCCAGGCACATCTGAAATTTCCCTCTCTCCAAAGTAATACTACACTAAACCTGTCCTAACTGGCTCATTACAGGTTGACGTTCCTTGAAGAGGATACACCAAATCAGAGGAGTTCTGACATTCCCCACTGCTTTCTCACTATCTCCCCTTGTTTTCGAAAGTGCCCCCCAGCTCGCAGGGACCGGGCTACATCCAACCGTGGCTGCAGCTGCAGTAGGAGCCATGGCAGGTACCCTGAAAGTTCTAGGAACATTTTGGGCGATTGCATTACTTGCATAGTCAAAACATCTAAAATACTGCTTTCCACTCAGGCTGCTCACTGCTAGGATAAATGTATCCATACAAATTCTGCAGCTGAGTATTTTCTTGGATACGTACTCAAGGAAGAAAGAGTAATGAAAATAGCAAAAGCGACAGAATTAACACTAGACAACAGAGGAAGGAAGCTGATGGATCTGTGAAAGTTAGGAAGGAATTAGTCAACCTGCATTAAACACCGATACACATCTTCCGTGCCACCCTCTAACAGATGCATTACTTATGAAAGTAGCATGAAACATCTGCTTATTACCTTATTCACAACTGAAGCCACTAAAAAGGAATGCTTCCAACTACAAGATCTGCAGATCTCCTTGGTTGTTTTGTAAGAGGCACATTAATTCAAAAAAAGGAGTTCTGAAGTTGAAGTCAGAGACAATCTCAGCAAATGGTTTTAGTTAAACACCAGGCTGACATTAATTTACAAGAAACAGGAAAAATTAATCAATCTTCAGACCTCCATGGATAGAACTGACATTTAATGTTTTGTCAAAACTGAAAAATATAAACCTAAACCAGGTTCTATGAGGTACAATAGAAAATGGAATGAACATTAAACATATATCTTTAAAATTGTTTAATCATTTTCCATACGCAAAACTTATTCTTCACCTTTTGAATATGCACATGAAGGAAGCTTCCTGCCATTTTGCAATTGTAAAGCCAAAACCCAAATCAGAATTTATGAAAAGTTGCAAATCAGAACTTCTAAGTGCAATGACAATTACTAATAAACTTTGAACTAAACCAGTTCATTAAGTAAGGGCAGAGGAGTCAGATCTTTAGAATGGAAATTAAAAGCTGCTTGAAGATGACATCTGGATGTTGCTTTAATGAGACTCAAGCATATGTGTCTGAAAGGCTGTTTTGATTCTGTTAGGACTTGCATGACTTACTATGCTAAGCAAAATGTTTTTCACAGGTTTTCATCCCAAACTGTCAAATCTCAAGGCCTCTAGACTTGTGAATTCCAGAAATGAGTTCACTAGCCTAAAAATTTGCAATCTGTCAGGAAAGAAAAAAAAAGAAAAACTAGGAAAATAATAAAATCCATCACAGGAGAAAAAAAATAGAGAGTAGATATAGAGTGAGAATCGCTATATTCACATGCTAGAGGAAATCTTAAACACGAAGTGGAATGACTGAAGACAGAGCTTCCAGTATAACTTACCTGACAAGGAATTTAAAACAGTAAATACTACAAAACTATCCTTAAGAACTGTTTCCACAGAATAACGAGAACTTCAAAGATTTTTTTCTCATTAGTTTTAGTTGCACGAGGACAAAAAGTTTATTTTAAAAAACATGGAAAGTATCTATAATTGAGAACAGTCTTACAACAAGTGTTTTCATCACCTTGCAGCACAACAAAGACCTCAGCCCACAGCCCCACAAGCAATGCCAGATTCAGAAGTTCTGACTTGAGACCTTTTTTCCCACATGATCATACGGTGACATAGACTAAAAAACTGAGGATGGTGAAAAAAAAAAACCACAAAACAACCAAACAAACCCAACAAACCACTGGTTTTATGCAGGTATGCAAGATTGTCTTGCAGCCATTCCTCAGTTCAGCTGAACATCTGGGGGTGGGGGTGGGGCTGCCTATGCTAATGCAGTGGCACTGCTGCTGCTGAATGCCTAACTGTTGACTCAGGGTGATGAGGACAAACTTTTCTGAAAGATATATACACCTACTACTCTCTTTCGATTGCAGATATGTCACAAGGAGAGGTTAATGGAAGGTCATCTCCTTCTGCTTGTCTTACCGAATTCTATCGCATCTTCCAATCTGCCATTTAAACTGCTTGTGTGAGCTCTCACTAGTCCATGTAAAGCAAAATGCACTAGATTAGTTTACAGTCTTAACAGTAGGACTCATTTTGACTGAAAGGAGTTAGGAATTTCTTACAAATTCAAATTAGATGGCAGATCCAAAGGGGTGGAAACCTCCAGAGAAATGGCAGTGAGTTGCTGGCACTGTGCTGCAAATCTCTTTAGTCAGCATCACTGCAGGACAAAGAATCCTCCTCTGTGTACATTTATATGTATATATCTCTAATTATACTGTTAAGGAGGGTACAGTTAGACAAGACAGGCAAAACTGATACCAAAGAAGTCTGTCTTTACATTCTTTTCCATCTTTTACATTAGGAAAATTTTTTTCAATGAAAGGGTTGTCAAGCATTGGAATGGGATGCCCCTGGAGGTATTTAAAAGACATGTAGAGGAGGTGCTTAGGGACATGGTTTAGTGGTGAGATGGCAGGGTTAGGTTAATGGTTGGACTTGGTGATTTTAAATGTCTTTTCCAACCTAAACGATTCTATGATTCTGTCTCTCCCTCTCTGTTCTTGGATGTATACGCTCATCCTCACCCATTCCCCATCTCTGTGATCTGATCCCTAAAGAGCTGATGTAGCTCTCTAAACAGGCAAAAGAGTTTTTTCTTCTTCCTTTTTGGTTGAGCTGGTTTCCTGCTAGTTCACTGAGAGGAATCAGCTCCCCGAGTTACAGCTATGATAATATATAAAACAGTACCAGGAAATGCTCCAAGGCACTGGAAGTGGATTGTTTACACTGTCTACAGTAAATTGTTATAATGACCCCATTATGGTTTTGGCCCAGTTAACTACCTCTCTTCCAACAATTCCAAGGAACAGCTGCAAAATCATCGTGGACCAGAAACCGTTCCCCATAGGCAGCTTAAATATGGCCACCAAGCGCCAGAAGGTCCAAGAGTGTGATGGATGGGGAGGGTGCTGTTTCTTGCCAGCTGGTCTCAATGCCAGAGTATGATCCTGGGCAAATATCATTTACTAGAAAACATGTAGCCCAAGGGGCAGAGATGCCTGAGAGTTGGTGCAAGAGGAGGGAATGAGTGAGCGGATGAGAATGAGAAACAACTAAAAAAGCTGTTTAAGAGCTTCCTCTCAGGAGCAGTAAGCTGTTACACAGGATCAGCCTGTCTCATCCCTGTAGATCTACAGTTTGGCTTCTCAGCTAGTATTAGTACTAGTTGCTGCTGACTGCAACAAATACACCAGTCGGCTGCAGAGCTGGTATGGAGGCAGTTACTGCATGAAGGTGAAAAAAACTGTTTTTCTCTCCTTCCTTCCAAGGCTGTGGTGTTGTGTTGTCCCAAAGTGAACCCATGGTTTGACATTAGCCGTG
This sequence comes from Egretta garzetta, assembly GCF_000687185.1. NCBI lineage: Eukaryota > Metazoa > Chordata > Aves > Pelecaniformes > Ardeidae > Egretta > Egretta garzetta. The sequence goes on along the minus strand of NW_009259795.1, from coordinate 746,549 downwards.
TAAACTGTGGTTAAATGCTATGTAAATGGCCATAGAAAGTGTTGAAAGTTTAAAGCATCTTGGATCCACCAATCTCCCCTGAAGCAGGGAACAGGCAACTTGGATGTAGTAGTCATCAGGAGGACCAGGCCATATGTTAGCCATTTAAGCATTTTCAGTTGTGGCTTCACAAGTAGGTTGATTCATAATACAGATTAAAAAAAAAAAAAAAAACTGAGAAAGCAAAGGAATTTGCCACAGTAGCTGCCGTTAACCAGGCACTCAGCCTACTTGATGTTTTAATGGAGTTGAATGGCTTAAATTTATAACTGGAGGAATTCGAAGGTGAATCCTGAGAGAATCCCAAGGCCTTTCTTGCATCCATTCACTTGCTTTTAGAATTAGAGGCAAAAAACAAGGGAAACAGCTTTTTGTTAATTGGATCAGGGCCAAAAAGAACAACACTGATTTCTGGAAAAGGGTTTTTTTCCCCCCTGCTTTTAACTTCAATTACCTCATTGATATAGTACCTGGACTCTTCTCTCTCCTCAAAATTGTTTCATCAGCCCAGCTGGTGGTGAAAGGATTTAAAGTGGAGGACTCTTAAAGAAGAGTGCTGTTACATACGTTATTTTATGCTTATCTTTGGCTGGTAGATGACAAAAGAAAAGATTGTGTCCTGTCCTTCTGTTATGATATATTTATCTTCATCATCCTTCTCTGGGTGAATCTTGATCCCACAGGTTATAACCATACTGCTAAATTAAGAGACCCTTGCTCTGATGCTAATTGATGGCATCAATTGACCAACATCTCACTGCTTAGGAGCAGACCCCAGTAGAACAGAACCACCTTGGAAAGTTGGCAAGATCTGCCTTGTTCTGTGCTGAGCAGGGTGCAGCCTAACATGCATGGTCAGGTAAACTGCTTGAATTCACTTTTTGGCCTTCTTTTACTCAGTAGTGCAGAAGCAGTCAGAGCAAACATGACAGAACATCTGGAAAGAAAAGATGGAGTCAAGGAGACTTAACAAGATGAGAACTTTCCATGGCAGTTTCTCAGCCAATTGCTCAAGGAAACATTTTCCAAATTTGCACTTTCTTGTCCAGGCTCTCAGTACTGTGATTCCGTTTGACGTTTAGGATTAGCTCAGGACTTCCTGACAGGGAAATTAGCTCACAGGGACCTTGGCTTGAGCATCTGATTCTAGAATGGACGCTTAAAAAAAATCCTGCTAAATAAATAATAAGCATTTAAGCTAGGATGTTTGCATCAGTTATTCAATAAAACAACAAAACCAGGTATTTCTAAAGCACAATTATTTGAATTACTTCCTTCTAAGCACTCTACACTCCATACACTCTGCTGATAATTCTGTAGATAAAATCTTGCCTAAAGCTGCCCTTTACTTGATTGTCTTATACAGTAACACATCTTTAATTGTTAACATTTCCCTCCTCCATCTTTCTCACTTGAGGTCTGTGGTCACGCAGTGGAAAACAGGTAAAAAATGACACAAAAAAGTCAATAATGCATAAACAGATTATAATCTTATGAAGTTATTTTTGGTCCCATCATGAACTGTGACATCAAAGCTTGGATGGTTTATCTTGTCCCCAGAAGTCATGAGAAGGAAGTAGAAGCTAAGAGTTGATCTGCACCAGTGACACAAAGGTGCTCTAAACCTGTGATAACCAGCTGCTCCAAATAAAGGTCCATCTGCTTTGCATCAGGGATGTGGTGAGAAGCAGCTGGAGGGTCTCCGTGGATCTGGCCCTAATTATCCATAAGGTGCCTATTTCCTCTTTACACTGTTATACTGTATGAAGTTCATTTGGCACATTTCCCACCTGTCCTGGACACCTTTGAAGTGCTGTCAGTATTGTTCATTCTCCTCTGCAATCATTGTTGTCTTTCTTTTCCCTGTATTTTCACCATTCTTGTTCTCTATCTCCCTTCCTCCACCCTCATCTTTCTCTTTCCTGGGGTAGGTCTCAATTTTTTTCTCTTCTCCCCATCTGATTGTATATCAGTCCCCATATGGTAGCCACCAAACATCCATTTATTTTTATCCAGTGAGGAAACCTGTGTTTTCTAACACGTCTACAGCTTCTGTCTGTGCCTTTTTCAAGGGTATGAAGTACAGTTATCTAAGTCTGCACTATACCCAGCTACGCCAAATCTGTGAAAGTTGTGCCTCAGGCTTCAGTAGAAATTGGGTTAGATCTGAAGAGCTAAGTGTTTTCCCACAGATTTCCATAAACTTCTGTAAGCAGAATATATAATACTGGTGTCTGAGAGGGGACTCATCCAGAGAAAAGGTGATGGGAATGAACAACTTTGGTAAGAAAATTTAACGGAGAGTTAATAAAGGGCAATGAAAAAGAGAGAAGAAAAGAAAAACAGGCTTAGGTCTTTCTGACCTGACATGAGGAACTCCAAGCCTAAACTTGACTAGCTCTCACACACACACATGAACCAAGAAATACTCCTTCTGAGTTCTTGGTTGTTTTCTCAGGTAGCCACAGGACTAACTGGCCTTTTTGGTGTTCTGTCTGTGTGGCTCAGGTGTGCCTCTGGTTTGCTCTTCTACAGCCTTAACATTCTTCCAGTGAGGCATCCCAGGAAAAGACAGTCAATTTCAACAGCAGAATCAAGAAGAATCTAGTCCTTCATAATTAATTTGTATTTTGCTACTTGATTTTGCCTTGTATGAGATGAGAATCCTACACACCAGTTCCAGAAGCAGATGAGTGGCATCAGCAGCAAAGTGAGATAGCAGCTTCCACGTACCTCTGTGTCCACAGGTTTTGTGTCCTGTTGCACCCATTTATGTTGTTAAAATGACTTCTATGTATTAATTGGACATTCATGTTCATGGTACTTTATTAAAGGATAAATTTTTTGTTTGAATAGGACTTCTGGCCAGGTGATTTACAAGTTCCCAAATACTGATTTTCTTTATGTACACTTAAAACCACCAGATCCTTTTATACAATCAAAATCAAGTTTTATTGACATGACTTATCTATGAATAATGCTTGAAGTTGCAGATGACACCAAATTGGGTGGGAGTGTCAATCTGCTCGAGGGGAAGAGGGCTCTGCAGAGGAATCTGGACAGGATGGATTGATAGGCCAAGGACAACTGTATGAGGTTCAACAAGGCCAGGTGCTGGGTCCTGCACTTGGGTCACAACAACCCCATGCAACACTACAGGCTTGGGGAAGAGTGGCTGGGAAGCTTCCTATCAGAAAAGGACCTGGGGGTACTGGTTGACAGCCAGCAGTGTGCCCAGGTGGCCAAGAAGGCCAGTAGCATCCTGGCTTGCATCAGAAATAACGTGGCCAGCAGGAGCAGGGAAGTGATCATCCCCCTGTACTCTACACTGGTGAGGCCAAACCTGGAATACTGTGTTCAGTTTTGGGCCCCTCACTACAGGAAAGACATCATGTTGCTGGAAAATGTTCAGAGGAGAGCAACAAAGCTGGTGAAGGGTCTGGAGCACAAGTCTTATGAGGAGCATCTGAGGGAACTGGGGTTGTTTAGTCTGGAGAAAAGGAGGCTGAGAGGAGACCTTATCGCCCTCTACAACTCCCTGAAAGGAGGCTGTAGCAAAGGGGGTGTCCATCTCTTCTCCCAAATAACAAACAATAGGATGATGGGAAATGGTCTGAAGTTGTGCCAGGGAAGGTTTAGGTCGGACATTAGGAAAAAATTCTTTTACCGAAAGGGTTGTTACATATTGCAACAGGCTGCCCAGGGAAGTGGTCGAGTCCCCATCCCTGGAGTATTTAAAAGCCACGCAGACGAGGTGCTTAGGGACATGGTTTAGTGGCAGGATGGGAGGGTTAGGTTAACAGTTGGACTTGATGATCTTAAAGGTCTTTTCCAACCTAAACGATTCTATGATTCTTCTAAGTATCACAAGGAGTTCAAATATTACTAGAAAAAAAATGTTAACACTATGCCTGAACCAATCCCAGTGTATGAAGGACTCCCTTTTTCTTACAGAATTCTTTTCCCACTTCTCAGCCTCTGACAACATACAATCTTGGTCTTCACCAAAAATGGAAAGAGAAAAAAATATCAAAGTATCGATGTTATTGCTTCCTGATGTCAGCTTTTAAAATACCGTCTTTCTTGTATCTTTGTAGCATACTGCCAGATCTTTTGCTTGAGTTGATATTAAAAGCCTTTCCTCCATGTTATTAGAAGATCAATTTTTTTTCTGCAAACTTTATGCCAAAGGGTAGGCACTAAACTGAGAAAATTCTTACTCCACGGGTCTTTAAGACACATTCAGAACTGAAATAAAATTGGACTGCCTTAGGGCTTTATATTGCTGCAAGTTAAATTTAATTTGGTTTATGCTTAGCATCCTTACGGAATGTTTTTATTACAAATTATTGTCATACTAATGTCCAAATGAAAACTGTTTTGAAAGCAGTGTTCCTGAAAAGTGGGATGACTTCGCCCAGAGAAAAGATGATGCATGGATGAAGCTCTGTTCTGAAGTAATTGTGGAGCATCTGACAAATCCTTTTACTGCAGCCCTAACTATATATATAGATTATATAGATTCCTACTACTGATCCTGACCGACTCACTTGAATGTTAGTATCACTAATCTGGGTCTCTCTGTACTCCAGTTCACACAGAGAAGACTTAGGAATCATGGTCCTGCTTATTGTCCATTCAGATGCATGATTCAGGCACTGAAAGTGGGGACAGTAGTTACCTTGGGGAGAGGAACCCATCAGTATTACAGTTATCTTGCAGAAGTCAGTATTTGGGTGCCATGATCACTTCCAGGATCATGGCTTCACTAGTGTAATCTCTGTGCTGCCATAGGACAAAGTAGATGTAACTGAACTACAAACATGCCGGTATGATGTGATTACAATGAAAGGATGCCTGTTTTGCTGCTATTTTATGGAGAAGGTTCTACCTTTGTTAGTTATATTTCTAATAAACAATCCGAAATGATGGACTTCTTCCTGGATTTATCTACAAATGGATGATCTCATCACCCACGAGAATGAAGAACTAACCACAAAAAACAAGGCTGTACTTAAAAAATTTGCTGATGACACAGATGTCAGAGGCATAACAAATGCAAGTTTAAAAAGAAGGGGTTTATATGAAGAAATTAATGATCTGGGGGACTGCTGCAATGGTAATGGAATGGAACATCAAATGGAATTAAAGTTCCTGCATCTAGGGATGAACAAGAACTTCTACCAATAAACTGGGCTATTACATTAGGAGATTTTACTTATCCGGCAGTGAAAAGAAAAAATAAAGATGCAATTGAAGCATCTTTTCCAGAACAGATAGGATGTTCAAGATGATGGCAAATCTTCATCTGCAGGATTCTGTGTAATACAGTCAATGTCCCTGTTACAAAAGGTGAATTCAAACTGAATGATGAAAAGAGCTACAAAGATGATCATAGGAAAGGAGAATTATCTGATAAGGGGAATTTGGCCTTACTTTTTTGCTTTTGCAAAATGGAGGCTGAAAGGCAATACATTTGTTTTCTAGTAACACACAACAGAGGTAAACTGGGGGGCGGGGGGAGTATAAAAATTATCTATACTGAAGACCAGTGCTGATGTAAGAACAAATGCATATAACTGGACATGAATAAGCTTCTAAAGGAAATCAGGAGTTTTCTGAACATTAGAGGAATTAGATATTGGAGCAGGAAGAATTATATAGGCACAGTAAAATCAACTTGGTATAAGATGAAGTTTAATCAACTCATGAAAGGGGTTACACCACACAAAAACACACTGCAAGAGAATAATGAAATTTTCCAGTACTACTGTTCCACTGAATTGGTGAACTTTAAGCCAGAGCCAATCTCTGAGTTCATGTATTATCTTAGTACATAATCAGAGAATCTCCTTGGATCCCACAAACAAGGTATATAAACTACAAGACAGGCGATTAATGTGAGCTGAAGAGTCTGGTCCTGAAATCTGAGACTTGTTCCTGACATCAACAAGGACTTATGCAGATTTATTTGCAGAATTGGCAAAGAATTAGCAAAAGAGTGCTTACACATTGGTGAACATAATATATTCTGTGTTATTTATGTATTATTGTGATACCATAATACTTGGAAGTAATTTTAAGTGGGAATGGAGAAATCTGATTCCTAGATTCCCCTTCTGACAAGACTGATTTGGATCAGATTCCTCTCAACCAGCTCAAGATAGCTAATAGTTAGACTGAACTCCTAAAATAAACATCTAAGATCAGATGGATCAATTTAAAGGTGCTTATTTCCCATATCTACTAGAAAAAAAAAAAGTTCATGGTGACTAGTTCATAGTTTGAACATCCAATGCCAGTGAAACAAATTCCACACTTCCAGTTTTCCATTTTCATTAAGAGCTGAATGAAGATCTTTCCTTCTGGATGTCTTGCCATGGGCTTTCACATAACTCATATCTTTAATTATTCTTTAGCCAAGAGTGCCAAAAGTTGTGGCTGATGCAAATGGTTTAGTGATATTTCGAAGGACAAGCCATTTACACGGATCTGGACAGCGCTTGAAGCTGAATAAGCTCACAAAATTGCTAGTAATCCTGATCATTTACATTACTTTCTGTGTTTATAGAGAATTTTCAAACCGTGTGTACCCCCAAGGTTAAGTATTATAAATGTATTATGAGGATTTTTTTCACCTTGGAGACTTCTAAGAATAGCAGCTGGTTGCCAAGCTAGAAGGACAATCATTCTCTTCTAGTACATTTATTTCTAACAGTTGTTATTCCTCCATTCATGTTTACATTTCAAATGACTGATCAGATATTAAGTGCAGGAAATAACTTTCCATGCCTGACTGTATCCTCTCTCCACAAAATGAACAGCAGCAGATCCTAACCAGGACTTGGCTATTTTCACAGGCTTCGTGTCACTCCTAATTACACCACTCATCCAACTGGCAACTCAGGCAAAAACAATGTAAGCGAAAGGAAAGGCAGGAAAAGAGCCTGACAGCTCTCAAAGCAAATAGTGTCCAGTTCCTTTCTTGTTTCAGACTTCCAGAAGTGTTTTTCCTACAATCTTTAAACAAGGAGATAATGCCTTGGTCTCCACTTCTTAGCAGAAGTCATTCATTGACCTTACTTGCTTCACATGTTGACAGTGTTACCACACAGACCAAAGCACTGATCATACTACAGGAACCCAGGCTCTGTCCCCCCTGAAGCAATTTGAAGGATTCCTCTGAAAGTCACATGCTACCAGAAGCAGAGCGTGTGAACAAGCTTATTAAGTATTGCAAATCCTCTACACTAAAACCAGTGTTCTTAAAAATGGCATTATGTTTGCTCTTTCATTGCTTCATTTTTTCTGATGCACCATGTTGACTTATTTGAGTGGGTTTCACTACACCATGTACAACACAGTTCAACAAAAGCTAGGAGTCGTATCTTTTTTCCTTGAGGGACCACACAATTCACATGGCCATTAGAACCACTGTGCTAAAGGGAATTCATATTGAGGGCTTCAGCTGATGCTGCAAGGATATTCTCGTTTACTAGACTGTACCTAACATATAAGGAAAAATAAAATAAAATGGATGTACCTAGAGAAACTGATAGGTTAGCTAATACCTATTCATAAGACATAGTCAAAAGATCTGAAGAATAGCTGAGCCTTTGTTTTCAAGGGCAACTGAATAACTTTATGAAAGCAGTCTCCTCAGTCTTTTCTCTCTCCCTTTTGTCTTCCTTTTTTTTCACACACATAAACACAGGCATGTAGATGTATAGTGCTGTTTTTCAACATGACTCAAGATACATATTTTTAAGAGCGGTCTCAAATAGATAAGGAAAATGTTGATTTTTCACCTTCTGAACAAAAAATACTTAAAATTCAGACCTTTACAAGCCTCAAGTCTATTTTCCCCTATAAAAATAGAAGCTATCTAACCATGCTTTCAGTTGCACTTCCTCTGCTAGATGGCAATACAGTGTTTAAAAACAGGCTGGTGATAGGTTGTAGGTTCAGAGCTCTTTCCTCCATGTATTCTAGTAGTGTGTACAATTTCCTACTTGTCACTAGAAGCTCAATGGAAAGGATCTCAGATTTTCTAACACCATACACTGAGAGTGGAAAAGGATACAAAATCCATATGTGAAACACCAAAAATCTCGTAGACATAGCATCATCCACATTTGTGCCTCCAGCAGGCACAAGGAGATGAGCTAATTGATATATATCACGGCATTCTGCAGGTATTTGGAGGGTCAGCAGTTGCTAGGCTTTAAACAGCTCTTCCATAATTGTTGGAAGGTTTTTCTTCTTTTTTCTTTCCCTTTCCCTTTTCCTTGGTCTTGGTCTGCTAAAGCCAGACTGGAATTAGCGCCAATATTTTGACATTTTCCACATTTTCTCAAAACACATAGGACTATTTCTTTTTCACCTACATTTCTTACCCAGCCTGCTGTCTAGACTATTTTTACATTATTTATGTACCTGTGTAGTAGTGGGGACTGTATTTGGGTCAACTTCTTCTCTTCCTAAGTATATGAATTGCACTCTTCTTAATAGCAACATTCTAGTTCTCACATGCCTAGAGAATTCTGAATAACAATTTTGCTTTAATACTGTTACTACAGGATCAGATTTACCTGCGGATGGGCAGGAAGAATGGTAGCAGCCATGCTTCTGCTGGTAGCAGTAGGCAGCAGTGAAGCACATGGCAGATGCGCTGTCGGGAGCCTGTCAGAGACATGACTTGTTATTGCTGTTAATGCATTAGCATGGAGACTCCACGCTGGAGTTTAGGGTACACTGTAGGAATACATAACAATAGATTTGACATCCCCTGAAGAATCCATAGTCCAAACGGCTGATTTTTCAACAATCAGCTAATTAAGTTTCTGATAAGCTGTGAAATAAATTCCACACCACACCCCCACACACCCCCCGAATGGTTAGCAACCAAAGCAAGCTTGAGCCCCTCAGGGGACAAATAAGGTTAGAGTGAAAAGCATGTAGGAAATACGTCAATATTGTGAAAACAAGGCACTCACAGCATAGACAAGTTATTTACCAAGCAATTTGTTTTCATTAATTTACTTTGAAAACAATTTCCAAGCTAATCTGGTTGCAGTACTTCAAAGGTACGTCAGTGGTTCAGTTCACCTTTCAGAATTTTCTATGCTTAGCACCATTCTGCCATTCACAGCTGCCTATTCCAAAGGAAGCCAATAATTTCAGTTACAGTACAATCCACACAGATTCAGTGTATCTATGAACATTTGCTCCTAAAATGAGTCAGCTGAAAGTAATGAATACATTGCACTGCGGCCATAGGAAGAAAGATGAGCATTGTATTAAGGAATCTTAGTCATTTCTTGAACTAACCTTATCTTGGTAAACTTCACACTGAATCTTTGTCAAATCCAACCTTCCTCAATATTTGGATAGCCAGGATGCTACTATTAAATTCAGACAAGGTGTTTAGTTACAAGTAGAATAACATTTTAATACTATGCTATCAAGCATTTCTAATGCTGCTGAGCTGTTCAAAAGGACACGCAACAGAAGTTGCTTCAAAGTGCTTTATAAAGCCGATCTGCTCTTAAGCATCACAGGCAAAGTCTGTGTTACACTCGCATTTCAAATTGTTTATATTTGATTGTATTCCATTATCTCTAAATGAGGTGAGTTGCTCTAGGGTCATGATCTGTTTCTTGTTATTAGTTGGTGTGTTCTACTGTGTATACAAGATAAAGTGTATTTGATATTCTGTCTTTTTGTTTAAATTCACCGAGGTTGAAAGATAACTGAAAGTGATTTTTCTTCCACTCCAAGGGCTATCATATCAAGTACTTCAAGAAATCATTAAGACTCCTCAATGTTTACTTTATATAGTATTCACATCCTCTAAGGACTGATGTGCAAAAAAGATTTTTTTTCTACTGCAACGAATCATCATCTCTGCTTCATCATAATTTTATCGTCACTGTAGAAGCAAAAGCCTTTACATAAGGGAATATGTCTGGTGGAAACCAGCCTTTGCACACCTTGTCACTCCAGATGTGTATCCCATCCTCTTCCACTGTGCTGGCCCAAATGATTAAATAAATATTTGGCAGCTGCATAAGGAAGCTTGTCTGGTTGAAAACTAACCCAGAACCAGATCAGGGAGCTATCAAACTGTTCATGAAGTTGCACAGTTGCTGGCATAAAAGAGTGACAATATATGGCCAGTGTTAAGGGAAAGGCAGTGCTATTCATCATAGCTGCAGTGGGGACATGTATTAACCTCAACTGATTGTAAAATTACACCCTACAGTCAGCTGTTTGGAGGCAGCAGAGACATTAACCATTTAACATTAAAATACCACAGCTTTAATACAACAATTTAAGGCCTCAATAAGCATGTAACTATTATGGTGCAGCTAATGACTGCTCTAACACTGTTTTTTTTCTGTTGAAATACTAACAATTACTATCTGCAAGATTGCAGAAGTACCTACAAGTGACCAAGCTAGACAGTACTTTGAGCTCATACCACAATGCCCTAAGTGTATGTTCAAAACCACTCTGAAGATAGCCCTGAGAAATGGGACTACAGCATTCCCCAGCTTCTAACCACACAGGAGCTGTGCCCCAAAAGGGCAGCATCTTGCTGCTCAGCACAATCCACAGCTCTAATGTTTTCCTAGGTTGCCTGTACAACACAAGGTGATTTTCCAGAGAAGCCAGCAATGTAGGCTATCATGTTGGCCAGTAATGAATATTGGGATGAAAGGCAAAACTTATATTCTACAACTCTTATTAAGTTAAAGAATGACTTGTATTTGAGTTTTTCTGTTGTGAAGCCTTTCCAAGACCCATGACTCAGTTGTCCCTCTCTTACACATCTATTCAGCAATTTAGAAAGTATTTATATTGCTCTTCTCCAAGTCTCCTAAAACCCCAATTTTCACTAGATACATGAAGAAATACAAATGAAATTTTCTTTTGTGCTTCCTTCTAGCTCTGATTTCTCACAGAAAAGGTCTGACCGCAGTGTTGTCAGAGAGCCAAGACTGAGGTTTTCTCAGTCTCACCTTTTGAATGTATTCCACTTTCTAAAAACTGCCTCATTGGAATAGGCACTCTTAAGCAGGTCATCTGGCTGCCAGCTGAGTTTTCCCATCACTAGGTTCCAGAGTAATTCCCAGTGTTTCTTTGGCCTGATGCATGTTTAATATTGCCATGTAAAGAAAAACAGTTTCAGTAGAAGAGTTAAAGAGACCCTGTCTGTCCTCCATCCATCAGCTCTCAAAGGTTTTTATCCGCAAGTTTTAGAGATACAGTCTCCGGATTGACTCATGCAGAAGCTGTAAGCTGTACTTCTTACAGCTCAGGCAAATAGTCCCATGAGACACTTACTGAGTAAAGAAGAGAATGAAGACCCAATATTTTTGCACAAACTGGTTTCTGTACTAAGCATGATGTAGAGTATGAGCAGCTAGCAGATGAGACCTACCCATCAAAGACAGCTCTAGGACACGTACTCTGGGTATGCCCTGGGACACAAGGATGAGCTGTGTGCCCAGATGTCTAGCACTCCCAAGGCGTCTTTGTCTCCAGCAAGCTCAGAATGGCACATCTATAAGAGGCATCTGGAGAGTGAGGGAACCGATGAGGTGTGGAAATTGAGAATCCTGTGAAGGCTGAGTCCTCTTGTGGATCTAGGTTTACACATTATAGTGCAATTAGCCTACTAGGTACTAGGAGGCTTTTTGCATTCCAGTTGGAGTGGTTTTCGTTTCAGAGGTGCAACTCACCACATGGTACCCTTCACTTCAGCATTACACCGGAGGTTTTCTTTCTGCTTCTCATCTGTTCAGAAATATCTTTCAGAGGAACTCCAGAGAAACGGATATTTGTTGAATTTTTAACCTTAGTTCCTTTTTGGCAAATTTCTTCCTAACTTCCTTGGGAAACACAATATCCTCATGGATGAACTCCCTGTTCACAAAAAGCACTTTAATAAATTATGTGGCCTGATGACCTAATGGCTTATTTGGGAGACAGAGTAGACTTAACAAGACCTATAAATGACGGACTTACTTAAAAAAACCAGTTGGGTCAGGATGTATAGATAACCTATTGCATGGAGCTGGACATTCTTAGCACTTAAGAACTGAGCAGTAACTTTCCAATATACCAGCTATGTGGCTTTTCCTACTGCCAGAAGAATCAGTTGTCAGCAGTGGAGGGAGAGGTGTGTCTCAAATCCCAGTCCTGCTGTCACTTATATCCATTTTACATAGTATAATTTTTATGTTAATAGCAGGATAAATGAGAATGGAATCTCATTGCAAAACTGCTAGTTTTGGCAGCTGAATTGTGAGAACAGTGCTTTGGACAGATGTTCAGTGGAGTTTTCCAGCTGCTAGCAGAAATGATGTCAGAACATTGCATAATTCCCTATGTTTGTAAATGATTGGAATAAACAGTCACATCTTTAGGTCAGTTATTAGTATCCAAATTCCTTCCAAGGCTTCTGTGTTATGAACTGAACAGCACTGTGTATCTTACAGCTCATCTTAGTGACCTTATAAGCATGTGGGTTTTGGACATCTGTTTTATTTAGAACTGCTTGTCTTCACAGTGTGTATAGTGGAAGACTGTACAGGTAGCAAAAATTAACCCATTACTTTCATCTACCCATGATACACCAAAATTATCTCCTGATATTTCCTGAAATTCTCACATCGGCCAAAGGCTAAGCTGCAGCACCAGACTTACAGATCTGTTTCTGCACAAAGTTTCATGGCTCAGAAGCTGCTTTGTAAGATAATTTCCCAAGAGCAGAATGGGTGAGCCATTTAACCATGGCATGTTCTCCCACAGCCTCTGCCCTCCTTGAAATTTGAAGCCAGAAAGCCAAATGACTGTGTGTGGACAGCACCCACTACACCTTATATCTCTTCCATAACCATTCAAAGTCTTCTTTATTTCTCCACAATCCTAGGGAATACCATTAGATGTGAACACATGAGATTTGGACAGTACGTTTGCCTTTGAATCTGTAACAAAACATTTGCCATACTATATTATAAAGCAAATGTGTTGACTGGAATGCGGAACCAATAGTACGTGCATTTGATGATATAGTCTCTGGTTTTGATATACTAAAGGCGGCAAAACCTCCTCTAGCCAGGTGTCTCAGTGACATTGCTGTGAGTCTAAGAGTAAGGAATCAGAAGACAATACCCATCATCCCAGCCAGAATTTTCATGCTGTGAAAGGAACTCATCTATTTCAGATTATTTGAAAGCCAATGGGAAGTTGCTGACTCTACAGGCAGAGCACTTAGCTCTCTTAAGAAGTGCAAAGACATTTTTGTTTACTGACCCTCCCTAATCTTCCCACATGGAAATTTATAGAACAAAAGGGCATTGTAAAGGCAAAGATCAGGAGGCTGCATTCATTCATGTACGTTTTCCATTTGTAGCTCAGTCACCAGCTTTCATGTAGATGTTAAACTACATATGAGAAAGGGCTATTTTATCAAGGGTTTTAAACATATCTGCATGGAACTGTAAATCAGAACAGGTTACTGTGGGAGGAACAGAATGAGATATCATTTTTCCAGGCTGGTAACAAACACAAAAAACAAAATAAGTGGAAAAAGGGACAAGGTGGGAAAAGTCTTTCCGATCAGATATTCAGAAATAATTTCATCATAAAGTGTTAATATGTATATGTGTATATATGTTATAGTAATCACTAAGCTTGACTGATTTTTTTGCAGTGCAGAAGGCAATAGTTTCTGAGAACTGAAAAAGACAAAGGAAATGTTTCTTCCATTTGCTCACTCCCCTAAATAAAATATACTTTCCTAGCAATTAAACCTAGCAAAACCTGATCAAAGTCTAGAGCAAAACCAAAAAGTTCACCTATTCTGTAATACTTTGATTAAATGACACTTTGACATACGCTTCCAATATTACATAAGACCCTAAAAGGCACAGCAGACTTTCTGGTGTATAGTTCACACAACAGTCTCAAGGACTTCTCTGCCTGCCAGGTCTGAGAGCAATTCTAAAAGGGATTGGTTCCTGTTAGATATTTATCCGTAGCATATCCATGAACTGAATTCATTGCAACAAAAGGGAAATGATAACCTATCATCATTTTTCCAGGCCATGATACTGGGGCAGAGACCTCTCCCGTGACTTCTTGTCCTCAGATCAGCTTACCGAATCAATCATTCTTTGAAGACAATGAAGGAGCTTTCTCTGAGGAAGAAGCCACAAAACTCAAACAAGTTGCTCATGGGTGGATCATGGGAAACAAGTTGTGAGGTTATATTTATCTCTACCTACATTTCAACTATAGTTTCTCTGCTGACAAGTTTTAAAAGTTTTACAATACATATTGATAAGTATGGGTCAAATGTTAGATGATAAAGGAAACCTGGAGAAGAGAAAGGAAAGACTTGCTAAAATTGAAGGTTGCTAATATCCTTTCTTGATAAGGATTTCAAGCTATTTTGGGAATAGAATTCTTGATTTTCTACTCCTTCAAAACCCAGCAGCACGAGTCTTCAAGGACAAAATGAATTTAAAATTAGAGACTTCGCCATGTGTATCAAATCTTCTCTGAATTAATGAAATCACAAATTAATTTACAATTAATTTTAAATTGAGACTTCACCATGTGTACCACATCTTCTCTGAACTAATGAAATCACCCATCTTTGCTAGAGGTTTTCAAATGTATGTATCTGAATTTGATCTGATTTGAATTACAGCATATATAAAATGGACGACTTCAAACCATTTTTCATCCATGTCAGAAAAATAGACGACTTTCATTATCACATAGAGTAATGCGAAAGGGCTGTCAAGTTTTTCCTCACTTAAGGTAAACATTGTCTGAATGCACAGAATGTCCATTTTCCACCCCTGTTTACTTACAAATATGTTGCAACACTTTTGTTTGCACCTGCACTAAATTAATCAGTTCCATTGACTTCACTGTTGCAGGACCAGATACTTATAGGATATAGATAAACAAAGAAGTGTATACTGAAGTCAGAAGTTTTCTGAAAAAGTAGGCAACTGCAATTCTATTATAAAGGTCTCTCTAACTACCTATACAGTGGACAGCATGGCATAAAGTAGACATGCCTGAAAAATGAGGTAGAGCAGCATTTGGTTGCAGAGCCCAAGGGTCATGCCTTCTGCAAGGTCTATAAAAGGGCTCCTACTTGGGTTATGATGCCAGTGAGACAATGGATAAAAGAATGGTCCTCTTACGGAAATCAGGGTCTCTTATGAAGATCCCTTTTTCCTGCTTCTTGCTTTACCTATCAAAGCCTATTAAATCCTGGTTTTTTCATTATTGTTTTCAATGTGCCAAAAATAGGGATATAAATGATGCTGTAATTTCTGACATAAATATTTGGTCTGAAGTTTCCTGATTTACCTAAATAACATTAACTAGCATACTCCTATAATAGTTCCCCGCTACTGGGTGCAAGTGTTTATATTAGAGATGAGATAATACCCTTTTCCATCCCCGTACAAAGAGGTTCACTGACTGACAAATATTTCAAACTTCCTTTGAGTACATATTCCTGAGCTATGTTGTAGTTAAATTGTTTAGTGTATATGATATATTGGCATGAGTACATGATAATTGCTCCTCTGCCTCAGAAACTATCCGTGTGTTTCACCCACTCTGATACTCTGGCAACAAAAACCATAAAAGTTTTAGATAATAGCCCAGGACTTAGCAATTCATTTTTCTGCTTCTTCACAAGCATTCAGTGTGACATCAGATCATCATCTATGCACATATTCTCAGTGATATTTGGGCAGCTAATTTCCTGTGACTGGAACTAAGTAACTATATATAATGAAAAAGTTTGGCACTAGATCTCACAGCCGAATGCACGGTGCCAAGTGCTTGTCCTGACTAGGAAAAGGTTAGGCTCTTGGGCTGGGTTTCACAATAAACTTTGTTTTAAATTAACCAGTTGAAAACACCAAAGTAGATGTGCATCAGAAATCTCATTCTACCAGGTATAGAGTCATGCCTGAGTTAGTATAGAGATCACCACGGAACTAGGTTTCACAGCCTTGAAATGCTTCCTTGTGCTTGGATCCTGTATTCCTCCTTTTAGGCATGAGGGACTGGGTCACTGTTTTCTGAAAGAATGGCAGACTTTCATATAAAACTTTGGTGCCTGAGGTATTGACCAGGAAGAAGGAAATGGAGGTACATTTCTCCTCTCCTATCTTGGAGAGGAAAACATTCACACCTGCTTCTTTTTCTTACAAATGCTATGGCATAAGTACCAGGCTACAGAATAATTTGATGGAGGGTCCCCTTCTTCCTGTACACTTGGAGTGACTGAGAAACCAAGAATACCAGATTCTTGGGTCTGTGAGGAGAATAAGCATATCAGATGTTATTAGAAGTAGGGTTTGTTTCATCTAGCTTAAGACATCTATGGTACAGACACCTACAGCAGAGCTTCTCACCTTAGGCTTCTTTAAAGACTGGGAGAGAAATACACAGGTGTGATTCACCTGGCCTATTTTAGGCAGCATTGTAGATATCTGCATTTGGTCATGTGCATCCCACAATGTCGTCCTTCTCCTCTGTAGCCAAAGATGCAGGCTAGACATCAAAATAAGGTCTCTAATGGCATGATCTCTAGGTGTCTTTGAAAATACCACTTTGATATATTGTGTAGGCTGCTAATGCTACTCTCGGGAGTTTAAAATGTACAGGAAATTCTTTATCATTAATATTTTCATTAGTTTTCTACTTCCAGTGCAATCTGACAGTGAATAGGTTTTTAAAAGCGGTCACTAAGGATGGTGAAACATAACCCAGTACAAAATTATGGGTGTAGCCAACCTAGCAACAGCATGATAAACATCTTGTAGGACAAAATGTTTACAAAAACTTCCGTTCATAGTTCACCTCTGATAAACAGAACTTTACTAAAGCTGACACAATTGTGTTAATCTTTTCATTTATGAGTTGATAGTGAAAGTTGCAGGTCCAGCAGAATAACTGCAAGTAGGGTAAGTCAGACAGTTTTATATATTTGAGGTAGAGCAGAATAATTCAGGTATTTTCTGAAAACATGAAATATGTATATATAAGTACATGGTATCGCATGTTGGCAAGTTCATTTGAATTTCTCACCTTTCTTTGGGTAAAGAAACTTGAGAAATACTCATAGAAAAAATGCTTTAAAGAGCTTTTAGTCTCGGCCAGTGTAGACAGCTGTAGAGGGTAATGGAAGTAGCATGAATAAAAATAACGCATAAAACCTACATGTTATATACAGCATAATTCTATTAATGGTATTAAACTAACTATGTGGAATACTTTATCTATATTTTTACCCATGGAAAATCTGTTGACTAAAACCTAAAATTTCCAGAGAATTTGATTGGCTGACTGATTAGCTCATTATGGTGAAACTTTGCAAAAAAGAATTATTTTACTTGAGGGTAAGCCTATAGGGGATTTTCCACAGAAGGGACACAATTCAAAATCCTTTCATTCTCCAAGAATCAGGAAAGCTTTTCATATTAATCTCCCAAAAAGGAAAACAGAGAAAGAACAAACCTTCCCAAGCAGGTTGTATATTGTGACAGGATCTCCAGGAAACTTTCAAGGGACTTTTTTTCTTTTTGCTGAATTTGTGTTTCAGGCATTTAGATAATTGGGCAGCAGTACAAAACTCTAATGTAGGTATTTACTTTATATCAGTTATTGTGTTAGGTTTTTTTCTCTTTGACATTTTATCAACATTTGTTCTCTACTAATTCTGTGTTACTTTTGACACCTTTTAACCTAGTTTAGACTATTACATGTAAAGGCAAGCTTCTTTTATATGTAGGAAAAGGAATAGCTTCCTTTTGAAAAGTACTTGTGGAAACACATGTAAGATAGCTATTGTCTTGTCTACAATAACTTCCCAGAGAAGTGTTGACTTGCTGATGATGATTTACTCAGTATTATTTATCTGTGATAGTAAGTCAGGTAGTTCTGGCTTGCATGTCTATAAACAGCACATTTAAAATTGAACACATCTGCTTACAGTTCTTTCTTCATGCTATTCTAGCCATGTCTTAATTACTTTAAATGAGAAATTGTGTTTTGCATCTTAGCAAAGTCTTGACCTTGGAGTGCAGCTGGGTGTTCTACTAACTGGAAACGTGGGAAATCGTGGAACAATATTATAGAGCTGAAGAAGCGTGGGTGTTAAGACAAAAGCAGGTGTTTCCTTTTGGTGGTCCAACTTACCACATGAGAAACTGAAGTCCACCCAACAAAAGAACTCCTCACACACCTTTCTCACTTCATGGTGCTGTACAAAATCTAATGCTCAAAAACAAAAACATGAAAAGTTAAAAAAAAACCACAAGTAGGTATTATCACAGGCCGGAGAATTAGAAAACAAATTGCGTCTCTCATTAGACTGCTTTCTCATATCCAGACCTTGAAAGAGGTAGATTATAGCACCTTTTCTACAATAGTTCAAGAAAGGAAACAAATCAGGTGTTGAACTTCAGGTATAAAATTTAGAATAGAACAGTCAACAACTACTACAAGCAGCAATTTTGGTACTGTTAAGGGGTGAATAGTCTGAAGGAATGGGCTATGTGACAGAATGACAAATTATATTTTTTAGCACTCAAACTCATCCTTCAGTTTGCTGTATCTGCTTTCTTCCCATGCTGATCTTCCTGAATTGCATCGCTATAAGTAGTTTAGTGTTCATGAAAATTGCAAAGATGTGAGTCTAGTAGATCTTCCAGGCGGCAAACAGTAAAAGAAGAGGAGGGGATAATTTCCTACCATCCTCTACTAATGTGTAATCCTGAAAAATACAGATAAACATGAGATTGTTGTTAAATATTCTGTGTAACACTAGACATGGGGAATGAATGTTTCATATAGTAACAATAGTAACATCAGACTTCACAGGCAATAATCATTACTTCCTTAATAGGATTATTTTAAGAAATATTACCCAGTAAGAATATTTTCCAGTAATAATACTGTGGTGGTTTGACCCTGGCTGGATGCCAAGGGCCCACCAAAGCCACTCTATAACTCCCCTCTTTAACAGTACAGAGGAGAGAAAAGTAAATCAAAAGGCTCATGGGTTGAGATAAGGACAGGGAGAGATCATTTTATCAGTTACCATCATGGGCAAAACAGACTCAACTTGAAAAAAAAATAATTTATTATCAATCAAAATCAGAGAAGGAGAGGAGAAAAAACTGCTAAATCTTAAAAATCTTCTTCCCACCCCTCCCTTCTTCCTGGGCTCAACTTCACTCCCAGTTTCTCTACCTACTCCCCCCCAGCGGCGCAGAGGGATGGGAATGGGGGTTGGGGTCAGTTCATCAATGACCTGGATGAGGGGACAGAGTGTACCATCAGCAAGTTTGCTGATGACACAAAACTGGGAGGAGTGGCTGGTACACTGGAAGGCGGG
>NW_009259795.1:719777-726872 GCF_000687185.1 Egretta garzetta | reverse complement strand
AGCCTGCCTCACTAAGGTCTTCACCACAGGCTGCAGGGGAATCTCTGCTCCAGCGCTTGGAGCACCTCCTCCCCCTCCTTCTTCACTGACCTTGGTGTTTGCAGGGCTACTTTCTCTCAGATCCTCTCACTTCTCTCTCTGGCTACTGAGCCGCAGCCAGTTTTTTTCCTTCTTAAATGTGTTGTCACAGAGGTGCTTCCACAATTGCTGATTGGCTTGGCCTTGGCCAGCGGTGGACACAGGGAAAACTTCTAGCAGCTTCTCACAGAAGCCACTCCTGTAGCCCCCCCACTACAAAGACCTTGCCACAGAAACCCAATACAAATACTCAAAAGCCAATACCAGGATGCTCACATTTCTATGCCACAACTATACACATGTTCCTAGTAATGTCAAGTATGATTGGATAGATGTGCAATCAAAACCAAGAAACAATAAGAATAAAGAAAGCGTCCTCCATGCCAGGAGCACATGCGTCAATTCTAATCCTCTGTATATTCATAGAGTAGTAATACATATCTCAGTTTTAGGGGTTTTTTAATGATTCAACAAAGGAAAGTGCAAAGTCCTGCACTTGGAGAAGAATAATAATGGGAATAACCCATGCACATATACAGGCAGGGGGCTGACTGGCCAAAAACTATCTCTGCAGAAAAGGACCAGAGGTCCCAGTGGACACCAAATTGAACATGAGACAGCCATACACCCTTGCAGCAAAGAGGGCAGACAGTATCTTGGGCTGCTGTGTCCTGTTTGGGATTCCCCAGTATAAAAAGAAATAAACTGATATACTGGTGAGTCCATCAGAAGGCCACCAAGAGGGTTAGGGGACTGGAGCACATGACATATGAGGAGATGCTGAGGAAACTGGACATGAGCCGGCAATGTGCGCTGGCAGCCCAGAAGGCCAACCGTACTCTGGGCTGCATCAAAAGAAGCGTGGCCAGCAGGTCGAGGGAGATGATTCTGCCCCTCTACTCTGCTCTGGTGAGGCCGCACCTGGAGTACTGCGTCCAGCTCTGGAGCCCTCAACACAAGAAGGACATGGAAGTGTTGGAGCAGGTCCAGAGGAGGGCCACAAAAATGATCCGGGGGCTGGAGCACCTCTCCTGTGAGGACAGGCTGAGGGAGTTGGGCTTGTTCAGCCTGGAGAAGAGAAGGCTGCGGGGAGACCTGATTGCGGCCTTTCAGTACCTAAAGGGGGCTATAGGAAAGACAGGGAAAATCTTTTTAGTAGGGCCAGCAGTGACAAGACAAGGGGTAATGGTTTTAAACTAAACCAGGGTAGCTTTAGATTAGATGTAAGGAAGAAGTTCTTTACAATGAGGGTGGTGAAACACTGGAACAGGTTGCCCAGAGAGGTAGTGGAGGCCCCATCCCTGGAAACATTGAAGATCAGGTTGGATGGGGCTCTGAGCAGCCTGATCTAGTTAGTGGTGTCCCTGCTCCTGCAGGGGGGTTGGACTAGATGACCTCTAGGGGTCCCTTCCAACCCAAAACATTCTATGATTCTGTGATTCTATGATTCTATAAACTGGGATTATCCATTCTTGAGAAGACAAGACTAAGGATGGATCTTACTGCTATCTTCAACTACCTGATAGGAGGGCATACACAATACAGATCCTGTCTCTCCTTAGATGTGCACAGTGATAAGATAAGACACAACAGACACAAGTTGGAGCAAAGAAAATTCTCAAAAAAGTATGGAAAAACTTTTTACCGTGACCATACTCACTATAGCAGGTTCCCCAGAGAGGCTGTGGACTCTCCACCCCTGCAGATATTCAAAACGTGACTGGACACAGCCCTCAACAACCTGAACGTGTTGGCCTGCTTTGAGTGAGTAATTGGGCTAGATTACCTTTCAGAGGTCCATTCCAACCTGAATTATTCTTTTATTTTACTAAGTTTTCAAACTCTTTAAAATTTATTCTAGATTGTTTCTGCTCTCTTTCAAAGGCTGTAAGATGATATTTGAGAACATTTTCAAATTCATGCTTTATTTTTTCCATTCTCTTAGGACACATAAAATATTTCTCAGAGTTTGTTTACTCCTTCTAAGAGAAGTTAAAGGAAAGGATTTTAGAGAAAACATCTGTTCAAGCATGTATAATACAGTAAATTTGCCCATCTTTTCACACAAAGTGCTTTCATCTGAGGAGAACTTTACAATCACTTACTAAACCTTAAATTTTAAGTAAGTAAAATTTTTGGTTTGTAGAAGAATAAATTTGGGCAGATGTAGGAGATTTTCCTCAGATCACAGTGCAAAGGTCTAATGATAGAATAATCAAGGGGGACTACCTATGTGACCAATGATTACTGTCAAGAATCTTGGTTTACAGTTAAAGCTTTAAAAGTAGGATCACAAATGTGGGAATACAGACTGACTTCAGGGTTGGAACGGACCGTTAGAGGTCATCTAGTCCAACCCCCGCATCTAGCCCAACCCCCCCAATGATCTTCTAATACACAGAGCAATTGTGACTGAGCAATTCATCTCTGGTGAAGGATTAAGTATGTACCCATCTCTAAATGCATATGTTCAGATACTATGTTACATTGGGGCTGTAATCTTCCACTAAAAGGAATATTTAAAACATAATGTAATCTTTTTTTTTTTTTTTTTTTACATATTCTTCATGCTGGTCATTGAAAACACCAGACAATTGGTTTTAGAACCTTCTTCACTGCCTCATGCTTACTTCATATGCAGGGAAATGATTGACCCCATATTGTTTCAGGGATTAGAGACTCACTGTGTAGCCTGCAACCTGGTCAAACAGAAATACCCACCATCTGAGCAAAATTATTAGAGGACTGCTTGGGGCAAAATTCCCCAGCCAATGATAAACAGCCTCAACAAAGAGGTTTCTTCTCTTCTGTCTCCATTTGCATGGCGCTTGACCATGAATAACAGCTTTATGAATCTCAGAGCCATTTTTCAGTAGAGGAGAGAAAGCTTCTTTATTGTGTGCAACACTGATTCCTAATGGCACAGGGAGCTGATTAGCATACCTGAAGACATTGAAATACGTTGTAAAATAGATTTCTATGACTAAAACATTTCACTGGAGTGAGGCACATGCATTTTAATACTGACAACTTTGTTCAAAACTAAGCACTGGACAAAAGCAACGTGAGTTTTGTGTGTGATGGAGTTCTGTGAGAGACAATTGGCATAGAGGGATGAATAGCAAGGACACAGATAATTTAACTGAATCACACAGGAATGGAAAGTTGTCCTGGAACCTTTATAGCTTGATACTGAAAAACAAATTCTAGGTCTCATGTGGAATGCCATAACGGCAACACAAAAGAGGTGTATAAACTGAGCATTACAACAAACACAACTATCCAAGCTGCAGCATCTATTTTTAAGACCCCTTTCAAAGCAACTACACATAAAAAAATAGAGAGCTCAGGTTTTCTATGTTAAAGGATAAAGTGCACCACTTCTTCACATTCAAGGATTTTACTTCAAATTAATGCTTAAAGCAGGAAGCTAGCTTTTCTGGAAATTTCAACCATGAAGCTCCAGTTGCCTCTTTCTTTAAGCTATTTTACATACCAGATGCAGATGGGCAGAAATCCTATTTTTTTTCTAGTTTGTAGTGCCTATTTTTACAATGAAAATGACCACATTTGGCTTTTTTTCCATTTGTAGTCATACCAATCACTTCAGCATATGTAAAAGTATACTAATGTTTAGCCAAAAAATGCAAATCTGCTTCTACAGGTTCTTTTTTCCTTTAGTTGCTTTTATTTGGCACTGCACCTTCTAGTATCAACTGGTCTCATCAGGCCAAAAGGAAGGAAGGAAGGAAAGACTTAGTTTACAAAGCTCTGCTGTTGCTGGCACTAATATTTTAACAGTCAAGAGTGAGTAAAGAATGAAAATGTGAACTAACATGCATTACTATATCCACACAAAACAAAATATTAAAGCTCAAGACTGTAACTTCATTCTCACAATAAAATGATATTCTGCAACTCATACAAATATCTTGACCTACAACCTAATTTATTTTTTTTAAATCAATGGCAGAATTCATAAAAATTGCAGTGTGAACAACTATGAAACCTTGAACACACAGATTATCCATATGGTTACTTCATAAAATTATTTAAAATTATATTTAGTTTTGATCCCCAGTTTCTTGCTGTTTTGCGTGCAAACAAAACAGTGTTTACTGGAAGCTTTGACTTAGCTAACTGAAGAGAAAATTCTGAGTCTTTGGGTTTAGGTAGCAACACAGACTTTGAATAGCCATTCTGGTTTCCCTAATTCAATATTGTTGCTGTGCAAATAACTTCATCTAAGAACATGAAAATTGGAAGGTATCAATGTAAAGTCGTGTAATGCACGGGGTAAACCTTAAGAACTGATAGAACAGAAAGTGGGAAAAAAAAAAAAGCGTTGTGCCCAAAATGCAGATTATTGAAATGGACTAAAGGAGGTAGTACAGGAGATTACCCTGAAATGTGTCAAAGTGGGAGTATTACTCAGAGAAAAATGTTACCTGAGTTAGGCTCATGTAAGGGAGTTTGTGTATGAGAAGCACTCTGAGACCACTGCCATAGTATTGTTGTCCAGGCCTGAGGGAGACAATCAGAACCCTTTCCTCTGAGACCAACAGCTTCAAAGCAGCTCTGTCAGAATGGCTGATTGGAAGTCTCACAGATCCAGTTACTCAGAGTTGGACCAAAAAGTTCCTCAGGTGTAAGACACAAACATGAGACATCAACAGGCAAAGCTTGAGAAGGGGTGAGCTGAGCTTCAGTCCTCTACAGCAAATTACTCAAATAAAATAAGGAAAGTTTGGAGGAGTTTGCCATATTTTTATCATCAGTTGTGTAATTTTCACCTTTCAGTAACTCAGAAAGGAATTGAAAATAAACATTCAGATTGTTAGTAGGAAGTTACTAGGTCTTGGTTAGACTGAATATCTTAAATACATCTCAAACTGTGTCTTGAGAAGAATGGTGGAAGTTTATTGGCTAGGATAGTAGAATGTTATAGGACAAAGTTCTGGAAAAGCTGCAGCAAAAGATAATTTCAGCCTTTGCCACTGATGACTTAATATCGTTTTTCTATTTCTGATGTATTCTATGGCTCCTTTATTTATGAAGAATGCCAGACTCAAGGTTTTTTGCTAGGAATGACTCCGACAATTCACAATTATTGACTGCACATTATACTGTAGACATTCTTTGCACACAGATGCTTTATTGCTTTTTCGCTCCTAGTGCCATAAAGAAGGATGACAGTTTAATTGAATCTTTACATGTAAATGATCTTTCAGACCTTATTTCATTTATATGCATTTGAAGGAAAGCAGAGTCTTTCAGTGGAGGGTTTAGCAACAGTGATGTTTCTTTGATTTCCTTAACTGCACACATAAACTTTTAGATATTCTCAAATGACATCCTATATGAGCTTAAAAAAAAAAAAAAAAAAAAAAAAAAAAAAAAAAAAAAAGAGTCCCTTGTTTTGTCACATGTAAGTAAGAACTCCAGGAATAGCTATAGCATAACTGGATTTTGTTTTTTTCTCCAGAAGAGTTACAACTGGAGAGGCACACCAACAGCTGCAAAGTCTGTCCTATTCTCAGAGGAGCTTTCAGCAGAATAAATTATGAAGCTTCAGTAAGCTCTGTACGGGATAATGGTTGATCTTTGACCGTGCTGACAGCCAGAGCTCTTATCATCTTGCTCAGCAACAAGTCAAATTGGGCTTTAATTGCTGTTCAGAGAACAGTGCATGATTAAACATACGCAACACAGAAACTGGTACGGGGCAGAAGGGAACAAGAGATGTCAAGGAGTCACGAGACAACCCCTTTTTTTTGCTACTCTGTTCTAAAGACAATGTGAGCTTTATATGTAAAATAAAACACCCATAAAGGTTCACTAACTAACAGGCACTGACCTGAAAACTTAATGCTTAATAGTTGGTTTCTTATCAGCAGTAGCTTGAAATGTATTTGGGTCAAATCTGTACTAAAGAGTCCTGCATTAAACCACCCTGTCAGGATCCATTTGTTGTCTACGTTTCTTTTCACTAATTCACCTTCTTAGCAGCTGGCCACTGAAAGACATGCAGATAATTTCAAATTAGCTAAAGGCATGATGTACTGCATTCAAGTGAACTAAGTACTTTTTGCAGATATTCTTATTTAAATATAAAATGGCCTTGCTTCCCTGTAATTTAATACTTGCTTTAATAAGTGTTAATGTCTGGGCAAGCCTATCCTCTCTTGTACAACATTTAAAAAGTTACCCATTCTCCTCACCTCAGTTCTTTCATGCTTGCCTAGAAATTACAGCTAATGTTTAAGCTAATTTTTCTGATATTTTGGTAACAGCTGTCCAGCAGAGTGTGTTTTCTTAATCAACGTTAAAAACAGGGGCAAAGTTTGTATCTGTGTCTACATTAATAATACTTGCAGAATACAAAGTGTAGGCATAAGTACATAAAGCACATCTGCCTATTCAAAAACCAGAGGCAAACCCAAGCACATTTGATATCTTAAACTTCTGTAAGGCCAGAAAACTGTAAAACCACAAAAGCCCGATCAGTTGCAGCCACAGGCCAACATAAGCATGGGACCAAAGCTGGAATTCCATTTTAAAAGTAGAGACCAAATCATTCTGCCATAACTCCTCTTAAGTGTAAAAGAAGTCTCTTTCCAGGATAAAGCAAAGCATTGTATGACAACCCAAGTTCACCAAGTTCACCTTTGTAGGCATTAAAGATCTGAATCAGACTGACAGCAAAGAAACAGAAGTACACATTCACCTCCATCCAGTTTCATGAAGCTATGGACTCTCTTCAATGATATCCCACAGCTCTTCTTGTAACCAAGAAAGGGAATATACGTAACTCTGCCCAGGATCTGCCCAGTTATCGAGGCCTCCAGCC
Source organism: Egretta garzetta (assembly GCF_000687185.1). NCBI lineage: Eukaryota > Metazoa > Chordata > Aves > Pelecaniformes > Ardeidae > Egretta > Egretta garzetta. Next base: position 719,944 of record NW_009259795.1, on the reverse strand, counting down.
CTGTATTGTCAGGTGAATACTTACAAATCTAAGAAGCATATACGTTGCTTGCATTTGTTTTGTTTTGTTTTTTAGCTAAGAGCATTTTTCAAAATACCAAATTATCCTTAATTATATTTCATTCAAGTACAGCTTCAAAGATTCCTTTGGGAAAGAAAAGGCTTTGA
>NW_009259795.1:692768-719723 GCF_000687185.1 Egretta garzetta | reverse complement strand
TGGAGAGCTTTAAAAAAATCTATTTTTTGAGTCTAAGATAGATACAGAAAGAGATACACCCATCCAAATATAAACCAGGAATTAGGATGTCATCAGTGTACGTATAAGGTTCTATTCTTAGTGACTTGTTGGGAGTGGCTTCAGCTTAGGCACCTTACCTCCGAAATGTGTTTCTTAAGTTGCAAGCATTTTATTTCTTGTTTGGTATCTGTCCCCCATCTTTAACTGAGTTTAAAAAGTCCCATGTGTTGCATAACACAAGAATCTAAATCTACAGTTTTGTGATTAGAAGACTTCTGTTGGAAATCTTGCATTAAGTCCTAGCCAAGTATCTTGAGTAGAATATCATAAACAGCAGGCTACAAGATTACCTTAATTTATCCCAAAAATTCCATCATGGGTAAACATTTTCATCAGTTCCATAAAAAAAAGGTTTCTCAAAAAAACCCTTTTAATTTTGATAAATTAGCATTTTAAGTGGAAAAGATTCCTGACCAGTTCTGCTGCTTTTTCCTGTTTCAATCATATTTTCTTTGTCTGCACTTTCAGATATAAAATAAAGTGCCTGAGGTCTATTCTTCCAACTAGTTCTCTTTCTTTTACTTTCACAATCATTTTTATTTGAGGAAATAAGTACAGATGACAGTTATTCTTGTTAAAACATATTTTATTAAAAAAAAATAATTTAAAGGTACTAATTGCAGAACAGCGGATGCCATGATCCAGAAGTCTTCTAAATAAAGGGACTTGCATAATTGGTAAGACTTGGGTAAAACTTCTGATTTATGTTTAGATTAACTTAAAAAAAAAAAAAAAAAGAAAGAGAATAATTACTTAAAGTGTTTACAATGTTAATCATAGTTTTTAAGAACAAAACAATTTCATATACCTATGATTTGGGGCATGAGGATGGTAGTAATTTTTAAGAGATTACAAAGTCTTTATCAGATAAGTAGATGGATAAAATAGTACTCTGACATATGATCAGAGGTATTTACTTTTGCTTGGAACTGCAATTCCATGTGAACGCTCAAGTGCTGAAGTGTCTGGTTTTACATACAGCTTTGTAGTACACACATAACACATTAGACAATATGCCCAGGCATCCAGAATAAGACTCATCTGAGAAGTTGAAGACTGAATAGGTTTGGGGCCAACAGATCTACCAGGTATAAAAATACATGCAGTGAAAAGGGGTGGCTAAAATATGCTAGGATTTTTTGGAGAAAGTTTGGATCGCTCTTGGAAAATGTAATAAATTCAAAACGTTAAGTGTTGAAAACTGAATTTATCATCAGGTGCCTTTCAAACCTCACTCGTCTTAAAAAAAAGTAAGCTCTTTTATATGAAAGACAATAATTGCTGTCAAAATAATAAAAAACCTGGTGGTTTCACAGTGTTTTTCAATCAAGATCAAATAACTTTCCAAGCACTTAATTAAAATTTATGGCACTTCTGGGAAGGAAGTTTTTCTAACCTCATTTTACACTTGGGCTCACAAAGACACAAAATGGAACTGACTTCTCTGCGAGTGAGATTCATGCCCAGATGGAAAACGGGTCCATGTTGGTATGTTGGTGTAGAGGTAGGATTCAGACACTTACACAAAGGTGTCTCATGTCTTTTGGAATGGCTCCTGGCTCCAGCTACTGAATCAGAAAGTCATGATAAGTCTGTAAATCCTAATACCTTTATTTGTTCATGATTTAAAATGGCACTGCCAGCTTAGGCCACGCATCTCTACACTCCACACTGCACACTGCATCTCTGCCCAGCAGCCTACGTATGAGTGAGCTCTCTGACTGTTAGGGTCCTTGGACATCTAGGCGTCTGTTCAGTTTTCTAAACATAGGTGTTAACTGCCGTTTGAAGTTCCCCAGGTTATCTAAGACACCTTCATGAAGCTAAGAGATCTGTCAGAGGATCTATTGGAAGCCTGCACGGCTGACTGGCAGCTGAAGGCCAATAAATTAGTCAAAACCTAATCTGCACAGTCAGTGGCAGCTCCAGAGCTATTCAGCTCATCCTGAAATGAACGGGCGTCCTGGAATGAGCTGAATGACTTCCCAGAGAACACTCCAGATTGGTTAGATGTCTGTTGCCTATTGAGCCTATCTCAATCAAATATAACATCTACATTTGTTGACTATAGCTATAACTTAGACTCCACATAAATATGGGCACTTGCACTCAGACATCTACTGTATGTACCTGAATCTCACCCTCAAGGCTCAAAGTGGTGCCTTAAATCTAGAGGTCACTATCGGCAGTCAAGCTATGGTTGCCTATCCAACCACCAGTTCATAAAGGCAAGTATTGTGCCACATCCATCAGCCATGTTAACCATGTCTAGTATATATGCACAAAAGTGTTTCAAATAACACTAGATGCTTATGTTTACACAAGTGAATCCCGTTCTCAGTTTCAGAGCTGGAACCAACAGCCTGTGCTCTTGACTGATGCCTTTATGCTGCAATACAAGAGCTCATAGCAACTTTCTTCCTTAAGGCAGGCGTCTGACAGCCCTGCACATCTTTATCTCCTCACCATACATGTAAATAATGACTTCGTTAAACCTTGGTTAGATTAGGTCCTTCAACAGCTGAACAGGAGAAGTTAGGTCTGCAGTAATGACATATTTTAATGGAGCAAATCTGGTGTAGTACTTCATAAAATGGGGCCTAAGTTTTAGAGGGATCATTGGGACTTTAAATGTTATTTTTTTCTTTGAAATGTAACAACGTACTGATTTTAAAGTCCATCAACTTGGCTATGGAAAAATGTCTTATGCACCTGGCAAAAATATGACATTTAAAAACAGAATCTGGTAACAGAATATATGAAGAAGAAATAATGATTTTCAGCTGATTAGCTGTATAACTACACTGAGAATATTGATTAAAATCTATTGAAACTGCATAGAAAGGTAAGATTCTGAAAAAAATGCTGATAATGTGATGCTAACTCTAGGAAGAGCTACATTTGTGCTTCGAGGCAGCTCCACAAAATTTATATTCTGCTTTAATACTATAAAAAAATGGAGAACATTATTTTTACAATTGTCTCTTAAATGTAATTCTTTATTACAACAGAACTGAAGATAAAGACTAGTATGCAGAAATGAATAAAAATACCAATTATTAAAGTTATCTTTATCTTAAGACTAGGACTATGTGAGAAGAGATATTGTTAAAATCAGTACGATCAAATTCTTGCTTGACTAAGGATTAGTCATGTGACTGACAACAGGTAATGTAATGTTTTACTATTTCCTCATTGTTTTTAATTCCAAAAGGTAAAAGTGCTAGTGCATTTTATTTATTTGACTTTGCCTCAGGCTTTAAGACTAATAATAAGCAGCAGTGATGATTGATACCATCATTCTATTCGATGAGGGACCCCTTATCAAAGGAAGAAATGGTAAATAAAGAAATGAATGCAATTCCTTTGATGAACTCTAATCTACTATTATTAATTAAATAGCATTGTTTTTAAAAGCTCAATAAAAAAATGTGCATCTGCAAATTAAGTTGTAAACAGGCTCTTCACACAGACCTGGTCACAGGCTAGACCATGCAGAGAACAGTTAAATGAAGCGGTGGGGATTTTTTAACTAAATGCACTATTCATCAAAAAACCATAATGGTTGATGATTGTTAAGCACTTAGTAAGCAAATTGCAGGTATCACATACCAGACCAGTCATTTGAATGCAAAGAAGAACCTGCAGCAGACTTCTTAAAAGCATGATCATAAGTTAGATATACTTTGGCTGAAAACTCGCTTAAACAAAATCTTTCAAATATGTGAAGGAATAATCAAATATGCCCTTTTTTAACTGTGAAAAAAATGGCATTATTTTGTAATAACTTACAGTTCAATGTTAGAAAAATTAAAACACTGAAAATTGTGTTAAATTAATGCCACCCCTGAAGTAGGCTACTTTCTTCAGGAATTTCTAATGTCAACCCTTCAATCAAAAGTAAATCTCTAGCTCAGTACACTCAAAATCTCTCAATAGTGTAAACACAGCGTGACATAAAAGTCATACATTCTCTAGATCCCAATTTAGGTCCTTACTATTTTATATTCTTTTATGTTCTTTAAGTTTGGCTATTGCTTCAGGGTTGCCAGACTTACTCCGAGAGAACAAGTAAATTTTCCTTAGTGCATGACAACTCCAGAGGCGCAAAATATCACATCAGGGAAAACTGTTATTCATGCTGTGCGTGCTATAAAATCCTTCCTCCAAAACTAACTCATATTTTGAAAAGCGGATTTGCTGTAGTACTTTGTTAGGGTAACCTGAAATATTGCAGGAACAGGGTAAGGTATTTGGATCCCCTGATTCAGTGAAAGGATTATTCTACTTTCTCTCTCCATGAAATCATTATACGTTTAATCCAATTTAACGTCATGCAGTGTCTTGGCATTGTTCTAGCATGTTGAGAACTGCAAATGTTCAGGCTGGCAAAAGAACTGGGTGCTAATTCATTGCCTGCCAGTTCCCATGTATTCTCTTTAAATCATTGTCTTGGTCCCTGGCTTTAGACATTTAGTGCAAAAGGGATTAACGGGAGAATATAATCTCTTGACATAAGCAGGAATTTAGCAAGGTCTTCATATTCAGTTGCTAAATTTGCCATTGCACACCTGAAGGTTTCTCAAAAGGCAGAACAGAGAGGGAACCAGGAAGGGAAGGGAGCCTTCCAGCAGTGTGCAGAACATGGGGCCAGAAAGCTGATAAATTGCGCTTGCAGTAGTGCATTGTAGCTTCTGCATTAATTCTGACCCTTATTACACAGATTTTGGTCAAGTAAATTAAGGTTCAGACGGCACTTTTAGCAAAAGGCTTGTACTCCTGCTGATGATTGAATAGAACTGGGTATATTTCTATAGTGATGCATTTTGGATAACCATAAGGCATACTGTGTGTCAGTGTAATACCTTTTGGAAAATATTTTGCATCATGTTCAGCAATAATATAATCAGTGGTGTAAACCTTAGCTGTAATACAGCTAAGGAACAAACTGATCAGAACACTCATGGTGAACCAGGCAAGCTGCGGGCAGGCAAATTCAGCATTATTTAAGAGTTCAGAGACTAATGAAAGGGAGGAGAAAAAATGGTTAATAAAAATCTTCTGGCTGGATGGGAAGAGTCTCCTTATCTTCCACACTTTTGACTGTTACTTTCTTCCCATATATTTTGCTTGCAAATTATGTTATTTTTGCACTCATCTGAATGAAAAATGAACCCAAGGTTGTCTGGACTTTATCACAGGCACCTGTTTCTTGACCAGTTTATAAGTGGGTTAAGTCCTGTCTCATACTCAAGTCAAGATATTTGTTATTTATTTCAGTGGAGCTAGGACCCCAAATCCCTAATTTACACATTTATAACATTGCTGAAATGGACCTGGATTTTCCATGACATTTAAATTTTCTTATTTTATGTTGAATTTGATACAAGGCTTAGGGTCTCCTGATCACCCACATGAACAACTTTCTATAAGAAGTAGAGCAGACATATATTTTGTGGAAATAAAGTTTTGTTTCTATTTGAAAAGATTTAACAAGCACATTTTTCAGAACTTTCCTCTCCCTCTTCTGATACATGACAAATTCATAAATACTTTTTATTGCATTGGCTTTTTGCCTTATAAATGTATCAATTCATGAAGTCTCACAATTTCTGAATAACTTTATTAAATACTACTGAATATTAAGCATAATTTTTGACATGGTTTAATATTGTAAAAGCATACAGAATTAACAACACATTGTTTCATTTTTAATTCAACCCACAAGACCTATTTCGCACTGAAATATACTTTTGAAGAGGAGATTTGAAGAATAATTACTTAAGAAATTCTACCTAAACCAGCATAAAAATAGTAAGACTGAGAGGTGTGCCTTCATCAGGATAGTACAGACATTCTATATATGAATGAATAAAACTGCAGTTAGCAGCTAAAGGAAACCAAAGTTGCTTGGCTTCAGTCAGGTGGGTAACTGCTCCTCCAAGAGTGGATTCTGTTGACATGGGAGCTAGAGAGTACTCTAGCATACCCTAAGGAGCTTAAGATTCATGGATAAGTTAAACAATCAAGTCAAAAGCTGATCATGTCACTTGTCAAAGCCTTTACCTGAGAAGACAGCGATGTTTTGATAGTAGTTCATTTTTAGAAGAAGCTTAGACTACCTCAACTCTTAAATTGGAAAAAGATGACACAATAAAAGCTCACATCACCTCACCTCCGCTGCCTATTTAGTTAATGTGGAATAAGGAATGGTTAGTTCATATAGTTGGGCCATATACTTTTGCATTTTAGCCATGAAAAATCTAGCAGCCTTAAGAACTAAATAAAGACACACTAATAAGGGAGGTTTCTGTGGAAGCTATAATCAGGGGCTGAAAATCCTGCCATAACTAAGCGAAGACATATGTTCAGATTTGGTCTCCTGAAGAGTATTTTGATGAAACATTATGCAGACAGTGGCTATAAGGAATGTCAGAATTTCAGTGTTGGAGCCCATGCAAATTCTTTCAAATGGTTTAACATTTGCCTACTCTTCAGTTTGTTGCAGATTAAATCGTTTGTGGAAACCACCCTATTCAGTTTAGGTAACATTTAACTGAAACTGCAGGTGCAATTTCATCCTAGAGATATTCCAGCTTAGTAGGGAGTCATGTAATGAAAGCTGCTGTGTAAAGAGTTAAGCAGTCTTTGAAAGCTGTTGACTCTAGTTGTGATGGGTATCAAGTGCCTGTGTACTCCAGCTGTATTTAAGCCAACCAGATACCATCTGCATTCAGGTGGCTTTCATACTTTGAGGTGTTTTTTTGCCCTGTGAAACATCTGGCCTTTGAATACACATTATTATTCATTTTTGGAAATAAACTGTTAAAATGCAAGATAACTTTATCCACAGCAAAAATATATCCAAACTAGTAACAAACACTACACATCTGCCGAGTCTGTATACCGCTATCCCACGGTTTCTTGCTAGCTAGCTAAATCTGGTTATGTGAGTACCCTCTGTGACTCCTGGACCTTCCTGAATGGAAGTCTATTAAATTTAATAGGTTCTTAAATATTTAAATTTTAAGTAAATGTTTAAATCCTGGTGGCTCATCAGGATCTGTCCTTTCTTCTCAGACTTCGGTCATGTCTTAATAATTGACTGCACACTTGTTTATACAGGTTCTTCTTCCTGTGTTTTGACATCTTTTAACCCACTACTAAACCTGCTAGTAATTTGGGAAAACATATCAATTCTCCTGTCACTTTTTTTCTGTGCTGACACTATCTTGGCATTTCCTTTTCCATAGTGTCTTGCCAGAGTGTTCATTCAGTCTATGGCCTTTACTTGTACCTCTGACCACTGCACCTTCATTCAAGTGGTGTGGTGGCAATGCAAGGACAAACAAGAAGTTTTATAATTCAGACTTTTTTTTTTATCAGTGTTGCCTTTGTAGCAGCAAGTGCAGGGGAAAAAAGTAATTTGAAACACATGTATCTATAGTTCACATTTTTATCAATTCCTTCAGCCACTAAATAATCTAAGTTCTTATCAGGTAGCTTGGCAAAAGTACTATCTCGAAACAGTGAAAAAATGAAAGACAAAGTAAAACTTTGTACAAGCTTAATTCATCACGTAAAAGAATGAAAAATATCATCAATCATATTTCTGGACCGTGTTTCATTAGTTTCCTCAATTCTGAGGGAATGAGAGCTATAGTGAAGTAAATCATTCTAGTCATGCAAAACAGAGATTAAAAAAAAAAGCAAAAAGGAAAAAGGTTCCAAGTTTTGTTAAGGAATTCACATACATTATTTTATGGCTCATAGATTTCTACATATATTGTACAATACTTGGCAAAAAAAGTCCACAATTCAGAGCACTAGATTCTCTTACTAACTAAGAATAGCAATGATAATAAAAATTCCTGAAAGAGAGTTTTATATTGTGCAAACTCTGACTAAGAAGTGTCAGGACTGAAAACACCATGGGCTACACCAGTCAGATGATCTGCATGAGATAATTAACTGCAGAGTGCACAGCTTTGGCTAGCCTGGGAGCAATGTCATGCAAAATGCTTCCAGGACCTGAGCTAACAGCTTTCTTTTGAACTGGGCTGTCAGGGAGGCCTGCCAACAGAACCACCATGTGGTCTAGACATACCTCATGTGTAGACATGGCACATTAGGACATGGCTTAGTAGGCATGGTTGTGTTGGGCTGACGGTTGGACTTGATGATCTTGGAGGTCTTTTCCAACCTTAATGATTATATGATTCTAGATACAATCTAGATTTTTTACTAGATTTACTAAAAACAATATCTGAAATACTTTGTACAGAACGTAACACTTCATGATCATATCATAGTGTATTACATAGCATTATAATATAATTAAAAAATTATATAGCACAGAATAACATAGCTTTTGCTTTTAAGTGCTGCTGTCAGTCTGAAGGTACTATGTTGGTAACTAATAAATATTCTCTATTTAGTAGGTAAAAAAGTAGTTTAGCCAGTAGTCTTCAGTGCAGAATGTAAGCTATCACTTCACACAATCACAGAATCACTGAATGACTGAGGTTGGAAAGGACCTCTGGAGGTCATCTGGTTCAACCTCTGGCCTGGTCCCACTGTATCCTTCTGGATGGTAGTAACCAAGAGTTGTTGTTGCTGAAAAGTGTTTGCATGGAGCTGGTTCACCTTCACTTCCTAGGGTTGGGTTGAGGTTTTTGAGAAGTGAATCCATCCCAGTAGAAGATCTGAGAGAACTACCTGCTTCATGTTAACTTCCTTTCAGTCAATGCTTGGTGTATGTAAACTAAGCACCTTTAGCTATGTTTGCATCAGTGTGATAACTACAAATATGTATATGTGTATGTATAAACACACAAACACATTTAGACAAATGTATTTGAAGATTGTATGTGTGTGTTTAAATGAATAATGTATATATAGCATTAATGATTGCTTCCTTCAGGTTAAACATCATTGATTTCCCTGAAAATGGGCCTAACAAGATTATGAAAGAAAAGGATGGTGGGAAAGGTTCACTCTGACCAGTTGTTCCATATGCTACATTATAATTTTTGTCTCATTATATTTATACCCTTAAAACTTTGATATTTTTTCTTTCACATTTAGAGACCTAGCAGAGGATATTGGAAGGATTTCAAGATATCTCTAACCTCTGCTCTGACAACTCATGTATAATAAAATGTTACCCTTGGAAACCAAAAATATAAGCATGCTGGTTAGAAAAAAATTTAGCACTGAACCTTACACATCACAAATCAAAATGAGAAACTATTTGGAAGTTCCAATGTTTGTGAAGACCAAAAAAAAAAAATCCATACATCTTTTTTTTTTTTTTTTTTTTGTAGGAGCAGTGTGCACCAAAAAGATCATTCTTTAAAAGACAACTTAGACAATTAAGCCATTAGTTGCAGGCTCAATAATTATTTGATGAAGGGAAATGTAAAGATAGATAGAAATCTCAAAATAAGTTAGCAGCTCTTTTAAGTTTATGCCTTCATAAGTATGAGAAATTATCCCCATACTTTGAAGTGTGGACTAGAATACAGATAACTTAAAATAATTAAGCAATAGTTTTGGCAGAAACAGGAACAAGTAAATGAACTGTGATTTGTTGCTCTGTTAAATCAAGTGTGAAATCAAAACAGACTAGAAAACTTTCTTTTTAATTTCTTCTGGTCCTACTTTATGAAGAGTAATAACTCAATCAGTCTGCTCAGACAAATGTTTTAAAGGGCCCACAATGGAAAAGAGTGAGAAGTTCACTAGATGTTGGGAATACAGCATATTCCCAGCACATATTATTCCTCCTTTGAAACAATTACTAATTGTAGTTGAATAAATTCACTGTGCTTTAGGGAAAGTTGGTGACTCAGAAGGGAAAAATACCATGTTGCACCTCTTAAATTACTGATTTTTGATGTCAAGTAAAAACACTATTTTAATAGTTTACTCCTTCAGTAGTCTCTGCAGAATGCTAATAGAACTCTTAAATACACTTCAACAAGCAGATTTCATAACAAAGCAGGGGTTGTGTCTCTGCTTTTAGTCTGGGAAGGTGAGAGAATTATCTGGCTTCTCCTTTACATTCATTTTCTTATATTATTTCACAAGCATAGAAGAGTCTAGGGACACCTATGACAACTCCGGTTTCTGAAGAGGTCAAATTATTCATGTCAATGTCAATCTCTTAAAAAGCACACAGTACAATGAAGATCATTTTTATTCTTAGAATTGGTGCATATTTGACCTGTGTCTGAACTAGAGAATTCTAAAAAAAAAAATCACACTGGAGCCAATACTAACTCAGCTGCAGCAGCAACTGATCTAATGGAGACAAGCTCTGGCAGCTTCCGCTGCTCCACTAATCCTTCCTCTTATGAAGAAATAAGAAGCACAGGCAGGCTGAACACCAAACAACTGCTGTAATCTATATAAGACTAGAATGATCTTTGTCATGAGAAATATTAGTGCATAGAAATTGAATCTTTACCATTTTTAACTACATTGGTTAAATGGCCTTGGTTTTTTTGATTGAGTACATTCGAACAAGATCCTTCTTAGCTTACTTTACTTTAACTAGGTACAAGGCAGATGTTAGATACGAAGCAAGCTCCCTCTATCATCAGTAGAGAACATCCAAATGGCATTTTTTGCAAGTAATCTTGGACAAATCCTCTGAAAATAACTTTTCTGCTGACTATAAAAGAAGCCTAGATGCCCTCCTTAGATTAGATGCTTAATTTCAGTACAGCTCAAAGAGGCAAGGTCAGTCAAGTTGCATATATAATACATTTATAATTCCAATACATAATATACATAATACACATATATAATTATGTGCATATATAGTCTTTGTACATGTCTATATGTGTAAACACATGGAGGAATATGGGTGGATGTGTGTGTGTATGCATATAAACTCAAATTACAGAATCTGTACATTCCAAGTGCTTTACAAATTTAAACTAATACAGGTATACTGGAGCGCACAAAAATACATTCCTGGGTACTTCAGTAGAAGCATCCTCTTTCAAAAAATAAATAAATCATCTTATGTAATTAATAATTTAAAGCTTATAGCTTAGGGTTCACCAGTGTACCGAAGAATATTTCCTTTACGATCTCTGTTTCAGTTGCATAAAGTTACACATGTACTTAAGAGTATTTAACAATTCAGACACTAAATCTTGAGACCAGTCATAGCATGCAATAGGAATAATGCCACAAAAGAGTAGGAGAAAATATGAGATTTTAATCCTGCAATAATAAGATAAAGTGTTATTTACGTCTGGTGCCCAGTGAAATAATTTATGTTCATAGAATAATTTCCCTTTTGCCTACACATGCTCCCCAACTGATATAATCCGTGTTCTCCAAACTCTTCTTGCTCAACTCAGACCCATAGACTCAATTTCTTTAGCAATCAATGACCAATTTTGAGTATATTTTGTACAGCAATACAAATGAGAGAAACTGCAAAAAGAGGATACAAAAGAAAAGTAAAATGAGGAGCCAAAGCTGTCGCCACTGCCATGATGGAACCAATTTTTCAGACGTGTCATTAAAATGAGGAGCCAACTGGCAAATTCTGGAGCCAGATTTTACACTTGGATACATGTATATAACTCCCACTGGTTTCATTGGGACCTATTCTTATGTACTAGAGAAGAGGGTTTGGCTTAAGATTTGCAATTATATCACATTAAAAAAACTTGTTCTTCAGGTGCAACCAGAAGTTCAACGAGTTAGCATCATGCAAACCACATTATGTTAATATTTGGACTCATTACTTTTTCTTTCAGAGTGAGCAATGGGTCCTTCTATACTACTTGTCTTATCAGGGACAGGGTTTCTTTCAAATGGTCAAGTCAAAACAGAACAGCAGAGCTAAAGAACCATGAGGCAAAATGCAGGAAATAATACATACTGAGATGAGTCATTGAAAAGCAGGGTGATGAGACATTAAAGGTTTCTAATAATTAATGTCCTGTTCTATTCCGGCAACTAATGTCAGAAAGAATCTAAGAAGTGCTTAGCTATACTGTTACAAACACTATATACAACACAATCTAAGTATTCTTTATCAAGAACACCTTGAATAAGTCTCAGTAAAGATATATACAGGAGGCATGATCAATGCTATAGGTCAGAAGATTTACTGTTATTTGGGCGATTTTCAGCACTGTGTACTGGATACAAACACATCTGTGGGTAGGATTTAGTTTCTTGTTCAAGTACTTAAAATCAGGTGTGTATCACAATGCACCTGTGAACTATGAATCTAATCTCACATTATAGACATGGTGTTCAATCCAATTGCCTAATCATAGATGTATGGTGTCTTCTGTAATATCCAAGGCTAGCTAAGATTTCGCACAAGGCTGACATATATGAGACAGGACCTACATGACATCTGAACCTTTCTAAGTAGCAGAAAAAGGACAAACAGAATAACCTGGATAACTGTATCAAGGCCTTGGCCAATACACAGATGTAATACACTTCCTTGAATACAAGAATCAAGTGTCATTTGAGACTCCAAGGATGTTAAAATATCTGTACACATCTGATGGATGTGACTTAAGGCCAATAAGAGACCTGTGATTTTCCACAAAAGCAGCTGGACACCACATGGGAGACTGTAAGGAGTCTCAAATGGCACTGAATACAGATGTTTAAGCAACTGCATCATGACAAATGTAGTCTGGAGAGCTAGTGGATTCATCCTAGAATAGACATCCTGGGGGAGATTCATTTGCCTACAGATAGGTATAACATTTGAGACTCCTTTGGGTATTTGAGAAACCTTCACAAGTCAGGCAAGCTATGGGAGCACAAGAGACTTGTGCTTTTCTGAACTGGCAGCTGGACAACTCTCTGAGTCTAAAATTACACTAATCACCTATAGCAAGCAACAAGTTGTATATCTGTGTTAAATGAACTGAAAAGCTCAATACTGCCTAATACGGACTTCACTGACATGAGCTTGCACTACATGTAGATTTTTATGCTGTAGGCACATATATTTGAGGGACTTGATCTGAAGATGAAATTAAACCAATTAATTAACTAATAAGTCAGATACAAGTGCATCTGAATTGTTGATGGAGGACTGGACAGGAGTATCACCACTACAATGCCATGTAACCCGGAAGTCAAACTTTATACCAGACAATACTGATGCTGCAGGACATCCATAGTATTCCTGTAACTCCACCTCTAAACTGTGGTACATAGGCCATACATTTTCATGTCCCTGTACAATGATGCTTATTTGAAGCCCACTCTGCTTTATAATCATGTGCAGTGGGACAGTTGCTCTTCAGAGAGATCTGGACAGGCTGGATCAATGGGCCAAGGCCAACTCTACAATGTTCAACAAGGCTAAGTGCTGTGTCCTGCACTTGGGTCACAACAACCCCATGCAATGCTACAGGCTTGGGGAAGAGTGGCTGGAGAGCTGCCCATCGGAAAAGGACCTGGGGATACTGGTTGACAGCCAGCTGAATAACAGCCAGCAGTGTGCCCAGGTGGCCAAGGCGGCCAATGGCATCCTGGCTTGTATCAGAAATAGTGTGGCCAGCAGGAGTAGAGAAGTGACTGTCCCCCTGTACTCCACGTTGGTGAGGCTGCACCTCAAATACTGTGTTCAGTCTTGGGCCTCTCGCTACAAGAAGGACATTGAGGTGCTGGAGCATGTCCAGAGAAGAGCAACAAAGCTGGTGAGGGGGCTGGAGCACAAGTCTTATGAGGAACATCTGAGGGAACTGGGGTTGTTTAGCCTGAAGAAGAGGAGGACTGGGGAGACCTTATCACCCTCTACAATTACTTGAAAGGAGGTTGTAGAGAGGTGGGTGTCATTCTCTTCTCCCAAGTAACTACTGAAAAGACGAGGGTAAATGGCCTCAAGTTGCATCAGGGAGGTTTTGATTGGATAATTAGGCAAAATTTCTTTACTGAAAGATTGACCACCACATTGGAAAAGGCTGCCCAGGGAAGTGGTTGAATCCCCATCCCTGGAGGTATTTAAAAGACATGTGGATGTGGTGCTTAGGGACATGATTTAGTGCTGGACTTGGCAGAGCTAGGTTAATGGTTGGACTTGATGATCTAGGAGGTCTCTTCCAACTTAAATGATTCTATAATTCTATAAAAAAAATAGCTTGAAGTGACATGCAAAAGACACAGAAACAGCCTTGAGCCTTTGTTGCATAGAGTACAAGTTGAAAAGTGCAAATGTAAAAATTCTTTGGATTTCTTTCACATTGTGCATTGTCTTACCCCTCATTTATTCCATCTAATATGTTCATTAAGCTATGCAGCTTAAAGCAAACAAATTTAAAACTGGAAACGGAATAGGTAAGTTTAACATTCTTAGGTAGGGACTTTGCATTATTTTAATATAATGCAAGAGCACAGATTTGGTCTATTGTTTGGTCTATTGCTAATAACTAGTCTACATAATTTTTCATACTGTAGTATACTCACGGAACAGCCTAAACCTTGGAAGACTGAGCTATCTTACCTCTGTCTTTCTGCCAAATAAAAATAAATGGCTTGATTAACATTTAGCCCTTTAACCAAGAGGATTTGAATATGGAATCATTTTTCACCTGAAACACAGCTGGCACTATAAGTCTTTTTTTTATTATTATTTCTTCACTTTTACAAGCCAGAGGTTGAAAAATTAAATACCACATAATTAATCACCAGAAGGTCAGATTTTGCACTCAGTTGTGCCAGAATGCATCCAAAAAAGGACTAGTGAAGGCAATGTATTTACATTAATGATATATTTGTATCACTGAGAGGTGAATCAATCAAGTATTTAAAATGAGCAGGACACAGATCTAAGAAACATACATTCCTGAAAGAATTACTTTCCGAGTGAGGTTGTCAAGACTAGACAATGAGAATTTACATGACAGTCCAAATAAAAGGATCCTGATGAAAATTATTCCAAGATGGTTTCAAATCCTATGTAAGTTTAAATCAGTGGAGCTCTGTTAAAGCCTCCAGCCAAATCCAGTGCTCAGCCACGCAGAGGACCAGATGTTTTCATGTCAACCTGGAAAAGGACTGAAGTTAATAAGAGTATAATGAATGAGGCTACTTAGGGTCTAATCATTTCACTGGCATGGGACCAGAGTATACAGTCATCAGCTCCCAGAATGAAATCAGTGGCTATGCAAAACAGTAAATAAAAATAAATCACTCTATTTTACAGAGTTCACCTTCAGAAGATCCTGACTATTGCTATCTTTTGCCATTCTTTCATTCCAAGTAATCGAATTGCAGCCCACCACGATGACCGTTCAGTAACAGGGAACTGAGGGTGCATATTACATGTCCTGGAGTGCATGAGAATCTTTCAAGGATTCCTGAGCTGGGGGATTCCTGGGGAATATGTGAGAACCTGTGGCATGGAAGGAGCCAAGCATGGCACCTCTGCACAGGGAACAACCCCTGGAGCCAAGTAGCTCTCAAACTGCATCTAGGTCTTACGTAGAGAGATTTAGCTAGTTCAAACTAAACAGAAGCTCATATACAGTCTTGGGACCAAGATCCAGGGGTGGCTTGGGAATTTACTTTCTTGGCAATGTAAAATTAACTTCTGTCATGTTTGAGACTGTGGTAACTATTTCTTGGAATTTACAGACTGCAAAGCATAGAATCATAGAATCATAGAATCGTTTAGGTTGGAAAAGACCTTTAAGATCATCGAGTCCAGCCATTAACTGCCATTCCACCACTAAACCATGACCCTAAACACCTCGTCTGCCTGTCTTTTAAATACCTCCAGGGATGGGGACTCGACCACTTCCCCAGGCAGCCTGTTCCAGTGCTTAACAACCCTTTTGGTGAAAAAAAAATTCCTAATATCTAATCTAAACCTCCCCTGGTACAACCTGGGGCCATTTCCTTTCATCCTACCACCTGTTACCTGGGAGAAGAGACCAACCCCCACCTCACTACAGCCTCCTCTCAGGCAGTTGTAGAGGGTGATAAGGTCTCCCCTCAGCCTCCTCTTCTCCAGGCTGAACAACCCCAGTTCCCTCAGCTTCTCCTTATAAGACTTGTGCTCCAGACCCCTCACCAGCTGTCTTGCTCTCCTCTGAACACGTTCCAGCATGAAGGTGTGCTCTGAAGAAGGATTCATGGAAAAAAAAGGAAAAGTTACAAATGTAAAATAAGATACATAATGACAAAAATAAAAGCGTAGGGAGTTTACTTTGTCTGGTGTTCTGTGGTTTTCCCCCCAGCAGAAGGATTAAAAGTTCTCCTCTCTAGCAGGTGAAGGGAAAAAAAGTCTGACTCATCAGATGCCCTTTGAGGAACAGCCAGAATAAATACAGATGGCTGATAATGCACAGTACATGTCATCTACAGATAACATTTAGTCTGGACTCAAGTTAGAATGCAAGAACTGTGAAACACAAAGATAATTTCTTAGTCAGCCTGACTTAATCATCTACTCCTTTGGAAAACCCACAAAAGATAGTCACTTCCCATATAAGTTTTTACAGAAAAAAACTTTTCCTGAGATATACTTTTCAGATAATAATATGAAATATAAATATTCTGAACCCGTACATCCCACAGGTATCCTGACAATCCTCTGATCAGCCTTAATCATTCAGTTTTAAGGTGATTTTGATGTAAGCAGAAACTCTACAACCATTTTGCATGGTGGCAATCTGCCCTGGAAGACTTTTTCTTATCAGCTCTGTGTCTTTCCTATATGTTTTTCTGCAGCACACCACAGCAGGAACTGGGAACGAGTGATTCTTTTATTAACTTTTTGCATGAAATGAGAAGCTTGCTGAAATAAAAATATTTCTGGCTATTAGATACAATACGGTAGTTCTACGTCCTGTAAAGGAAAGACTGTGCAAGGAAAGCCCCTCTTTCTGGTGGTTCATATAAAGCTACCCAGCTACAGCTTGGTGGCTCTTCCTCGCCATTTTCCATTGCTTCCATTCCTACTGTTACAAGATACTGAGAAATACACTGAATACTTCCATAGCAGTTGCTACAGGAAAGTTATGTAGCTATGTGAAAAGAGCTGGTCTGTGTGATGATGAGGGAGGGGAACAGCAATTCACCTAGACAATCTCTCCCTCTCTCAGAACACTACAGTGATTCATATTCCGGAGCCATGAAAAACTGTGGGAAAACAATGAATAATTGGCAGTCTCCTACAGTTGCTTCAGAACTCAGAGCTACCATGCAGCTAAGTGACCTCTGCTTCTGCTAGGTCACCAGGAGGTAAATAACAGGAGAAAGGCAGTAAATGAAGCTTTATTGTGCAGACTCTGCCTGTACTGTATCAGTTCTGTAGAAAAATAAAGGTTTCCTGTGTTCTCTTCCTCCATGGCCTCAACTGTGCGATTAAGCACAGCACTACGCTATGCGTGGTGTGAGTTACTTTGCCCCAGGCTGAGCACTGGGAGGTTCAGGGAAACAAAAAGTTTCCCAGAATGATGTGGTTTATTCAATGAGAGCTTGAGTAAACTGCTTTATATGTGTGGCCTGGAAAATATGGACTGACCAAGGGGCAGTCCCATGCCTGTGCCTTACACTGAGAGGCAGGAAGAGGGGAGCCTGGTCCTGCAGTCTACCCTTCCCTTTCCAAGACATGTGTGCCTCCCCTATGCTTCTCCCCCACTTTACTCAGGCCATAATTTGCAACAGCATCCCTCCAAATATATGAGTACATTCACTACAAATCAGTGACTGCATTTTGATATGAGAACATTACCAGGAGGAGGGAGTAAAAAATGTATACTAGGTTGGACAGAATGCTATAGGTATATCCTGCGTCCAGAACCTGACCTCACTTATAAAGAGCTAGTTTATATAGACATGGCTTTGTAGCATGCTTGTGGTGATAGTCTCAAGGAAATGTTTAGCCCTTCTCTAGCAAAAAGACAACTTGAAAACTATAGAGTTTTGGTTATGCTCTAAACTCAAAGTAAAGCAGACATATGAAACGCAGAATTACAATAAACAAAACATGTGTTTTACTGCCATGATTTCTAGTCAGTCTCACAGGTCACAATTTATGGTTTTTAAATGTTTAATACCCAGCATATCACATCAGAGTAATTTTGCTCCAGTACAAAGGTGTTTGGCTTGTCAGTCAAAATATGTGGCACAATCAATATCTCTGCTGTCTTGAAACCAGAGCTGGGCATGCTCCTAGAAGCTTTTATTCTTGTCAGTAATCCTCATATACATGAACAGTCCCAATTAAATAATCAGGATTACTCACTTCAGGTGAGATAGGTGTGACTGGCCCCTTATCTTACATATTCTGAATCTCACTTCAAATTTTGTCCTCAAAAACGCATTTATGTATGGCTTGACCGCATTTACCATTAAAATTCTACACTTCTTAATGTAAGCCAATGGCTCTTCCAGGTACTTGGGTCAAAATTGCACATTATATTTACTCTTCCTTTGAATCTCAAATCTGCTCCATCCAGTTTTTCACAAGCAAAGATTAACCACTTTCATGACCTGTTTAGTCATTCTTCCTCCAAGGACCCAGACAGCAATTTATTCTTTACTTTTCTATTACAAATGAAATATCATATGCTTAATGGGAAGAAGGCAATACTTGATTTCTCAGACTCAGGAGCAGATTTGAAATAGCCATAGCTTTGGGATGCAACCTTGGTTTGTTTGTAGCTTGCTAATATGCAGCATATGCAAATGACAAAACCTCCAAGTAATGGAACATGTTTCTCATAAAAGCCAACACATGCTACACCTACAGGCAGAATGATACTATTGGGCTAACCACATAAGTAGCTCTTTTGTATTCAGTTGTCCACTATCTAGATGTAGTGGACAAAGTGCCAAAGTTGGTATGGTGGCTATTCAGCGAACAGGAAAGGCAAGACTGGTGTGGAAGTGATGGAAACTGTATGAAGATGTGTGTGTTTACAAGATGAAAGAGGGAGGAAGCTGAAGGAAGAGCCCACAATAGATAGGGTAGCTGGAAAAGGTGTAGAGTATCTGCTGAATATCTGAGGCTGAAAATATTTTTCACAACAAGCTTATCTGACACAAGAAGAATTAAAAATTTATTTCATTGCATCTGGATTTCAACAAAGTATCTGAAACCACATCAGTGCTGGCTTGGGTGGCCAGGCTGCTTTGGTGGTCACTTATTTTCCCATCAGAGACTTTCAAGTTTCTCTCAGATTAAAGTTCTACCATAATTAAATTTTATAATCTGCAACAGCAATCCATTCTCATTTAGACTGCTGATATATCACCCTGAACATTCTGACAAGACAGAGAAGGTCTTGGAAAACAGGCCAAAAAATGCTGTGGATGTTTATGTACATCATACCATTCAGCTATTTCACAATGCATCAGTCTAGAGATATTTATGTTTATACTTTCATCAGAAATAAGAGGTATTTATTTTTGCCCTGAAGAACTGTTTATTAAATAATACTTGTCAACTAAACTTTAAGTTTGCTCAGTTTTCATGAAACAATCTGACAACTAGCTTTTTAAATGCTAAAGTAGATTTTCTTGTAAGATGCCAGAAAAACTGTAACCTAACAACTGAGGCCTTATAAAGGAGCACTATGCTCAAACTAGAGTCTTAGGGTTTAAAGTTGGTTTGATTTTTGTTATTAGTGGAGACAGTCACCAGAAAAATACAACTTTTCCCTGTTTCACCTGGAGACACCCGATCATGTGAATAACCCTTACTCAAACAAGATGCTCAGGGGTAAGAGCTGGGCGTGCCATCCAGCCGGGAATGACCCGACTAGCACCGATGTCAGAAATAGATCCTTGTGTCTGCCAGCATACAGACACAGAGGGAGCTGAGTGACTCAAGTGAATACGGCCGAGCGTGTAGCCACACCACTTTCTCCTTGCTTTGACTGCAGTCCGTACACAGCAGGTGTCATTCATCCTTACACATTGCCTGGGAACATATGGCTCCTATACACCACAAGTTCAGTTTGGCCCCTCCCAGAATGACTTTGTCCTTGTTTCCAGTTCCCACTACTTTAAGAAATATTTCAATCTAATACATTCTCAGCTTGAAGATTGAGGTGCCAGAAGAATAGCTCTCCACATCTGGACAGAGTCCTAGTACTTGATTTTTTCCTAGGGGACCATGCAAGTGTCACACAAAAGCCATGCTTTGGAGTATGAAACTCCCAATACATAAATCTATGAATCTCAGTTAGCAGTGACACCATCACGAGGAAAACAATCCAAACACAGTGAAGAAAATCCTTAATGGGGGGAATTCTGACAGAATTCGTTGATGCACGCACACTGAAGCTAGCCATGAGAAACTCATTGCCTGGCAAAACCTACAAGCACTTCACTTTCTATATAATTGGTGCTTGGTGAAATATTTGTGCACACTTATCATCATGTCAGAGATGCCAAGGTCAATTGAACGTCTAAGGCATTCCTCAGCTGAGATGACAAAGGCCCTCCACTGCGCAATTCACGCTGCTGTGACTCGGTGAAACCTTTTATGTCACATCTCAGACAGACACACTTGAATGTATCTGCTCTGCATGACATTGGTGGCATTCCTTCTTGATAGCAATGGACTTTCATTTAGGCTGGATTGGTTAAAGTTATGTGATCAGGAAGGATATGAAGCCCATACTGAGTTCAGTTTACCATGTGATACAAACACGGTCTCTGCTTTAAGAATCTTATAAATATTTCTTGTAACTGTGGGTTGCTATTCCACGTCATTGCCATTTTAGCCTCCAAGGGACACTTCTGCTGTCTTAACATCTGTCCATAATTAGCAAGGGAAGACAATTTAATCAATGCTAAAATACCACGAATACATGACTAAACTGGATTTGCGATTTTATTTCATATCACCAGGAATTTTATTACAGCCAAGAACAAACACCCTCTCCCTTTATCTCCAGCCCATCACTAAAGAAGAGAGCACTCCCTCTGGTATGCTCTAATAGCCCCGTGCCATGTCAGATATGCAAAGCAATCATAAATCCACTTTAGCTTGTTAGTTTACTGCTGTTTTCTATCACCAGACAAGCACAAAGCAACTGGAATGTGTCAGTGAATCTGGCCCTAAATCACACCTCTTTTTTTTTTTTTTAAGTGGTATTTTTAAGCTGTGCCAATAACATTCCGAGACACCCAGGCAGGAGAGTTACACCACATTCACTGGCTTTCTAGCCTGTAGGTGGCCTGATTCTCTGTGAAGTCCTGGCTGCTTGGCACAGTTTGGGCAAAGCAGTATAAGCCCGGCTCAGCCGACTAGTTAAATGGAGTTTATACTGGAGTAGGATGCACAAGTATACTATTCCTGAAAGAACTGCTCCAGAATTCAATAATTCAATTTCTTTTTTGTTTTACAAATGTATTTTTGGGAATTAATTAAATCATAATTTTAGTGGAGGAAAATTCTCAAACATTTTCTAGGAGGAATAAGTTTCTTCCCCTTCTTACTTTCCTTTTATTTTGAACCATGCTACATCTACATTTTACTGTTGTTTTATCAAGAGGAAAACCAGAAGTACATATGTGACAGTTAGGAAGATAAAGCTGCACTATTAATCCAAAGTTAAAAGTCAGATCTGCAGCAGTGTAAAAAAAAATGCATAGAAGATGCAAAGACAGTCACTGGTGAACCTACAGAGACAAAATGTCTTTCTTTAGCAAGACATGGAAGCACATAGAAGTCTCTTTAACACCACATTCCTCAGTGACTATGCCCAGTTCCATAGTCAGACTAAATGAAATGGCAATTGCTCATCCATTACGTTCGACAAGGATGCTGCTATTATTAAAAAAACCCCCATGTTTCATTCATGTATCATTCTATTCCAATGAAAACCATGAGAGTACACCAGTGATTCATGAGGCACCATGACGATATGAGTGCTCCTGTGACCAGAGAGTGACTTATAAACATATGGCTTTTAAAACTCTGTGACTTACATTGTTTTGTTTAATGTGATAGGAAAGAACAACAACCTAATTACGTTTTTCTCAAACTATGGATAACAGGTTTAGGTGCTTTAAATAAATAAGTCGATCAAATTAGCTACATACATAAAGAAGATAATTCTCAGGAAAACCAATATAAATACAATATGCCAACCTATTAGTCAGCATCAATTCAAGTAATCCAGGGCAGGAGAGAGAATATTCATACTGGGAGCCAGTTATCACATTTGTCACTTAACTCTCCAGCCCAGCAGGGCTTCAAATACAGCCAGCAATTAAAGCTAGTTAGGCAACCAAAGGTTACACAGAGACAAATAGGGCCATAAAGGGCCCCTGCTAGTAAAAAAATTTGAGAATTACAGATTTCTTTTGTGTATATTCTTCTGCTCTTCTTTCACGGGAGATGTATTCCATAGGTATTTCACAGTGCTAACTTAGTGGTGTATGCTTTCGTAGGGCAGTCTGAAAGAGAGATAGTAAATTAGTGATGGAGAAGTTGGCATAATTTAGTAGCCTGATTTCACAAAGGTCCAAGGTTGTGGTCATCTTTTTCCCTTTAAGCCTGTATTTTTGCCTGATTTTTACAAAGCTAATTAAGTGCTGTCAAGTGTTTCAGCTTGTAAGAAAACCTTTGGTGCTATGGCTGTAGTTATCTGTCTTCGATACAAACATCTTAAAAGCAGCACCGGACTGTGCTTCACTTTCAGAATACCCTATGATCATATGGCTACTGCGCGGGCCAAGAGTCCACCTATGCATGCCCTTGCCCTGAGCATGCTACCACACAGTGAATGCTTATGCCCAGGGGCTACATCTATACCAGATCATAAAATAGCCAGGAATGGTGCTCAGTTCAAGTGGCACAGTAATTTCTTTTGTCTGTGCTCTTCTGAAGGCTTATTGTAGAAGAAGGTGTAATCTGTGATGTGTAAAATCCAGCCACTGGATGTGTTTGAAAATAAAACAACTACTGAGAAAGAGGGGAAGGAAGTCTGGAAATCATACATGACCCAGTATCTCAGTTTCTGTTTAGATCAACAGATAGCCAAATTCTTAGAGAACCTTCTGAAATATGTACCTCATCATATTTCACTTGTAACTATGATGTTGGTATTTGAAAAGTAGCCACAGGATAACAAGATCACAGGATAATTCAGGCGGGAAGGGACCTTGGTAGGTCTCTAGTCCAAGCTACTGCTCAATGCAAGGGTAGCTCTGAGGTCAGACCAGATTGCTCAGAGCTGCATACAGACTGAAAATCTGACAGAGACAGCACAACCTCTCTGGGCAACCTTCTCCATTGCTTGACTTTCATCAAGGTATTGGTTTTTGATTTTGTTTTTTTTGTTTTATACCACTTGGTATCTTTTCTGTTCCAATGTACAACTGTTGTCTCTTGTTCTCCTCCTGCGCACCTCCTTAAAGAGCCTGGCTCTGTCTCCTGATGACTGCCTTGTATCAGGCGGCTTCTGTTAGGCCTCCCCCAAAGCCATCTTCTCTGCAGGCTGAACAAGCCCACATCCCTCGGCCTTTTCTCAAAGGGCAAGTGTGCCAGCCCCCCTGAGCATTCTGGTGGACTTCCACTGGACCATTCTCAAGTTCTGTACAATTACATCTTCTGCATATATGGATGAGACCAGAATTTGGCTGGGAATACTCCTTTTTAAAGTTATTTACTTCAGTATGCATTTGAAATACAGTTCTGTGATCCAGTATCTACAACAGATCTCACTTAAACCTGACATCACACCACAGAGCTTTGTCCTTAGACTTTCACATCACAAATGAGCATGTCTCCTATGTTGTATGCCCTCACTCCCCTAGGACTTACACCTCTCTCCCTCTTCCTCTTTTTCATTCCTTCCTTCTCACCACATCCCATCTTCCTTTATACAGAAAAAAAATCAAAATATCTTTTTTTTTAATACTTTTGGTGAGAGCACTTTCAAACTCACAAGGCTGTAAAGTTGCAGCACACCCAAAAGGAAAAGCCTTGTTTTCTCTGGTGGGTCTAGGCTTGTTTGGAAGAATAATAGTATTAATAATAGCTGTAGTGCATCTTGAAGCATGACCCAGCAATCTGTGAGACAACTTAAAATGAAAAATGCAAACCAAAACAAAACCATGCAAGCAGAGTAATTTGTGACAGGTACAAACCATTTCTTTTCTGTCACTATTTTCAAACTGTAATCCCTGTAGTTAGTTAACATTTAAAAGAATATTTACCTTAAGCTGACAGGCTAAAACTATTTCTAACATATTTTAAGTTCACTATTAGAATTCAGAAGACTTCAAAGACTTGTTAGAAATATTGTATTTCTTATGAAAGTACTGTTTAAAAATACTCAGTGTTATTACAAAGTGTATACTATTTGGCAGCTGGTTGCCCTCTGCCTTGATAGGGAGTTTTAATTCAGCTTTAGACAGGGAAAATACATTCTGGGATTGGCATGACAATTTTTTATTTTGGTCCTTATTAAAATGAGCTCTAAGCTAGTCAACAAAGCAGAGAATGAACAAAGGCACTTACTGTCTCTGTGCGTTCAGAATACTGCCTCTTAGAGCTGAAATTTTTCCTTCTGTTATCGGGACTCCTACAAGAAAAGTGCTATATAAAAAATACTTCTACTATGTGCAGCCAAATCTTGAGGTCAGAAAGGAAAAGCATCCCTACAAGCATGGTGGTCCATCTAAATGGTCAAAAACAGTGTCAGGAGAAGAGGCTAAATTTCTTGTTCCTGTTCTCAGTTTACTCAGTGCCTGGATAAAATTAAACACAGCAGAAGTCCTGGTAGCTGGTGCCAAAGCCCATGGAGTTGTTTGGTAAAAAGCATCATCATAGAGCCATGGGCTTTCCTTTTAAAGAAAGTGGCAGCAAAACCTGTCAGCATGTATTACACATGCCCAGAATACATTAGTTGTATCAGGCCTATCAGGGAAGATAGGCAAAGAAATATTCGCTTTCCAGATTGCAACTCAGCTAGGCTCAGATGCTCAGCTCTGTTAAAAGCAGAGCAAACTTGGGTGTAGCTGGAAACATGGAAGTCACAGAGTGAATTTTCTAAGGCATTCGAGTATTTGGAGTCATGTGATACATGAGTGTAGTCTTATTTGTATGCATATCATTTCAGCTTCACTCTCCATTACTTACATAATTCCTGAGATGTGATCTCGCTCTTATTAAAAACACACCAGTTTTTTCCTCTTTTTCCTTGCTTCATTTCTCTTTATGGCAGATACCTACAAAATAAGGATGCAAATGGCCACACAATGCTAGGAAAACAGCTCCTATCTGACTCGGCCTCTCATAGTCGGGAGTTCTTTTCAAAGTAGTAATTTCAAAGGAGCAACATAACGGCAGATGAACTGACCTTGTTTAAATATCTTGGACAAAACAGAATCACTCATGCTGCATGCCAAAACCCATGCCAAAAGTGGTTCTATCTTAGGTTTGTGAAATGTTTTCTTATGAAATCTTAATCTAACCCAGCACATTTCTGCAAAGGATTTTGGTTTCAACTATAGTTTTCTAATAAGAATCACTTTCCCAAGAAATGCCTAACTGCTTCTACCCACGAGCAGGACATGAGTCTCTTTAGAGTCAGGTTATGGCGTACCAGCTGGCTATACCTTCTTGGGAAACATAGTAGACAGAGCAACAATTCAAAATGGGTTTCATCAAGCCCCAAATTTCTCTGTTTTGTACTGTTTTATGAGGGGTCAATAGCCAGTAAACTTTGCTCCTTCGGTGCAATAGCAAAAGCAATGTGCATGATAGGCTGAAGCATAAAAACCTTACGCAGTTTGCCTCAAGATTGTCCTGGCAAATTCCTATCAATTCTCCTTTAAAGTCTTGAAAGAAAGTTGGATAAAAACATCATTATAGAATCATAGAATCATTAGGTTGGAAAAGACCTTTAAGATCATCAAGTCCAACCGTTTAACCTAGCACTGCCAAGTCCACCACTAAACCATGTCCCTAAGCACCACATCTACACGCCTTTTAAATACCTCCAGGATGGGGACTCCACCACTTCCCTGGGCAGCCCGTTCCAATGCTTGAAAACCCTTTCGGTGAAGAAATTTTTTCTAATGTCCAATCTAAACCTCTCCTAGAGCAACCTGAGGCCGTTTCCTCTTGTTTTATCACTTGTTACTTGGCAGAAGAGTTCTCCAGTCATGACATAGTCTTGACTCTCATTAGACAATTAATCCCTTACAGAAGTCTAGTCCTCTCTTAGTGCTCCCTTGGAAGAGAGACTAGCATGGGCAGAAAAGAAAAGAACATAATACATTAACATTTTAAAAGGAATTATATTAAGAGAAACAAATCAAACCAACTCAAATTTAGAATGATTTATTATTATATTGTCTCTCCTGGAACAAATTACAGCTTGCCACAAAAATTGCTCCAAATGCTTCTGTGGTCTAGTTTTAGACTATTGCTATCTTTTGGGGCTTACTCATTCAAAACAGTAAGTGTTATGTAATTAAAAACACTAGGGTACTCAGTATTTTAAACTGATGAGCGACATTTTGGATTGGATTACAAGCTGTTCATCTGTTCTTTTGCTTGTGTCATTGTTGTTCTTTGGCTAAGACAGCATCGCTTGTTTATATGCCTTGAAATGAGCTCGTCAGTCTAATGTAACTAAGGACTCTAGCCCCACACAATGTCCTAGTCAAGGGAAGTTCAGACAGGAATCCACTGGACCATTTATTTAACTGTTTTACTGGGTGAGGAAAAGAGTGAACAGCATATTGGCAGATCAAGTCCACCTGTGTGATACTTTGATGAGAGAAAAAACTTGTATGAAATCTCTGAAGTTATCATGTACATTACACATTTGGAAGAAGCAAACATTCAGGATTTGTTACAGGAAGATAAAGGCGGTACTTTCTCTCCTGTAT
>NW_009259795.1:675211-692704 GCF_000687185.1 Egretta garzetta | reverse complement strand
AGTCACTTTTGAAGGATAAAGAATGGAGCACCAGCACTTAATATTAAGAACATGTTCTAACATGTCCTTCTTGCCTCAGAAATTATCAGCATCTAATTATTTTGGGCTCATAATGCTTTTGCTGCTTTCTGCATTTCAGTCCCAGCCAAGGCAAGAAAAAACAAAAAGCTTAGTACAAAAAGAAGGCACAACTGAATCAAATATGTTTATAGGTTCAGAAGTGAAACAGAAAGAAACGTGCTGACACATAGTCTTGCGTAATAAATGAACTCATAAAATTGTATACTTAAAAGACCATCAGTAATACAGAGGATAATCAAGTGCCCTAGTCTTATTTAGGCTGGTATTTTAACATGATTTTAACAGTAAAAAAAGTAAGGGAATGCTGGCATTATTGCTGGTGGTAGAAAAGGTTTCCATGAACGTATTGCGTAAAAAGCAGTGAGATCTCAGTGAACACAGAAAAGATCTATCAAATCTTCCCAACTTACCACTTGTCACTGTATGACTTTTCCTCTGACAGCAAATTGATTACTGCTGGACAGACCCTGCACCACATGTCAAAAAGGACCTGTTAAGGTCTTACCTCTGCAGTGATGGCATAAATGTATTTTACCAAGATCAGTATAACTTCCACTATTCCACTCTGTCCACACATCTGCGTATATTAAGAGATTAATCCTAATTCCAGTTCAGACAGTAATTTCATACTGCCAAATCACCTAAAATAGCCTTTCATTTTCTACCCTCTCTGTAGGGTAGAAGTCTTTTACCAAAGCCTTATTCTTAGGGCACAGGAAAACTGCACAACCGTATATGATGGGATCACATCATGTCATTTAAGCTTCTCCTTATCTGCCTCCACACGTTGCAAGGATGAAATCCAGGCTATTCTCTGCATCTCCACCTGTTCCATCTGAACATCAGGAAACACTTTTTTACTGTGAGGGTGACTGAGCAGTGGAACAGGTTGTTCAGGGAGGTTGTGGAGTCTTCATCCTTCATCCTTGGAGATATTCAAAAGTTGTCTGGACATGGTCCTAGATAACCAGACATAGGTAGCCCTGCTTAGCAGGGGGGTGGACCAGATGACCTCCAGAGGTCCCTTCCAACTTCAGTCTTCCTGTGATTCTGTGATTGTGTGATGTCCAAAAAAATAAAGTCATATGAGGTAAGACTTTCAAAGGAAGGCTGATAAGGAACTGGGTAAGCATATAAAAAAAAAAAGCTGGGACAGAATAAGGAATTAGTGTAAATTCAAATATTTAACATGAAAAGATACCTCAAGCTACATCTTATTGCAGCTCTTCAGCTTATCCTATTCACCATACATTTTGCTACATGAGCCTGCTAAATAGCATTTGCTATTTCTGGTAACTGAGAGTGAGGGAAGACACAGCAGAACACAGAGGACTTGGACTCCTGCATGATAATCCAGAACAAAACTCACATAAAACATGAAATACCTCCCTCATATATGTTACGCTAATAAACGTATGTTCCCTAATAAACAGCCTGGAAACCTTACCAAAGCCTCTAGGAGCACCCACAAAAAGATATCTGAAAAGTGGCCACCCCAGGTCTCTGTACCAGTGAGATTCACCTATTGATGTCAGACACAGCAGCTGTTTCAGATTCCTTCTTCTCCTTAATAACTTTATTTACTGGTAAAGCCGAATTTTCCTTCCTTCTGGGTTGATTAGTGCTTCAGGTAAAAAAGAAAAGTCCAAAGAATTCTTCACCCTATAGCTTATAATCCCCCTTTTTGGCCCACAGCTCTCACAAAGCTCTTTTATTAAGGTATTTCTTCGACTACCTTTCATACAGGATCTTCCTGTATTCAGTCCTGGATATCTGTGGGGATGTCTGAAGTCTCTATCTGCATAATTCAAAATACCTTAGACACTTTTTTTCAACTTCCTAGTTATTTCTTAAGTACTCATCTTCTGATATCACTCAAAGAAATCTTCCAAGCCTTCATTCACACAACAGTTTAGGGGTCAGCTGTACTTCATAATACTGGCATGAGTTCACCTCACTGGAGTTCACAGGAGTCCTTTGAGATGGAACCAGAAGATTTCCTATATTTTCAGCAGTCTTGCAAAGGAAATGTCTTGCTTGACCTGCAAAACACCTTAAAAGCAAAACCCTGTTCTGTTACTTTTCCAAATAGCAGTTCAGTTGGTTAGCAGCTGAATCACGATTTGCTATGAATTCACTTAATGTTACTTTGGTTGGATATTTAAAACCACATGTTACAAAGATCTGTGATGTTTCTGTCAGGCTGCCTTCACTTCAGATTTGGGAATTAGCTAAGTACTTAATGAAGTGTTTTCATACAGAAAATCATGGGCAAACTTTGGAAAGCTTGGATAAACCAACAGATGTCCGAATGATTATTTAAAGGTCATTTGAACTTAATCAAGTTGTGTTTCGTGACAACCTCATGAGCTGAGAAGTTTTATGGTCACTGTATGTCCTCTTTATATTATAGCTGAACACAACAAAAAAAAATGGTAGAAGAAAGAAATAAAGAGAAAGGAAAAAGAAAAGAATAAAGGTTGAAAGAGAAAAAAGATTCACATAAATTTAAAAAAAGGAACTCGGAAGGGCATGATTCAAATGTGTGGAATTATGTTAGGAATCAGGATCTGGTTTAGTTGCATTAGCAGCAAATTCCCATGGTGGCTTTGTTGAAGTCACTAACACCTTTGCATCAGTTATTCCATCATTAATAAGAAAATTTATCAGTGCAGAAGTAATGGTTAAAGTTAGACTATCTTTTGAGACAGGAAAATTAATGCCCGGAATCTTACACCTTCAAAAGGCTGTCCAATTATTAACTAGCTTATCTAATCAAAGGGTTTTAAAGCATAAAATATCGTGACAAGATTCTTTTAATAGATCACAAACAGCCAATAAAAATGTTTTTTCCTCACATGTGTAGAAATAAATCATTTGTATAAAATAGAAATTGCCTGCTGTGCTTTTTATGAAAATAACAGTACCACTTCAGACAATGAAGCCGAGGGTGGGACTACTAACAGTTATAAATACAACATTAACAACGTCATTGTATTTCCCCTGACTTCCACACTTGTATCTCTGGGGAAATAAAAGCCCTGTTACTTACTAACTTGAATTCCTGTCATTGTACTTTGGGAATCAGTTTCTTGAGATGAAAACCTACAACATATGCCGAAGGTTATCATATTTGGGGTCATTCACAAGCACTGATGTATGGCTGAAAAAAAATCTTTTTCTTTTTCTTTTTCTTTTTTTTTTTTTTGAGAAAAGCACAGAGAGAGAGACCTGTAATAAATCAAGATAAACAACAAACTATGCGATGGCAGAAATTGTAGTGGAAAAGTGAAAAATGTCCCACAGCTCTTTTTTTTATTAAAAAATAACTACACTGCACTGTGATAATCATAATATTTTTTTTAAGTTTTCAGCCAGCCCAAAGCAGTGATGTGTCAAGCTTTGCAAAAATACCAATTCATCATTTGCTTCCCAGTATCTTTCCCTGCCTCCTACCACTACACAGTTAAAGTGAACTGATGACAGAAAAACCTTAAGCAAAATGCTTATCCCCTATTCTAGTTAATACCAGTGGGTAATTATCTCAGCATTTGCTAAAAATCTGCACTGGTTCACACACCACTGCTCCTAAACTTCTTCCATCAAGCTATATCATTCCTTTCCCTCTGAAGACATCTATTTTTATTCAGAAAGGACTGCATTAATATCATTATATGTTAAATCACATTATACACATGCAGACCCTTCTTTGGTTGGTGTGGAATCCTGTTGCTCATGCAAATGGGTGACTGAGAGCCCTGGTGGAGCCAAGCATGGTGTGGATAATGAAGGGATGGACCAATGAGTTTGACAAAATAATGTCACAAAAAGTCAGACAGACTTCCAAGGTCCTGCAATCCCAGTGCCATCTCAAACATGATTTGGTTCTTCCTCAAGACTGTCATTCAAAAGAAATTCTGGGAACATAAATGAAGAAGCAGTCACACAGGGACAGAAGGACACAAGAGTAATGGTCCCAGGCTGCTCTGTGATGTTTCTCCATAATCTATCTGTGCTCAAGGATATTTTATTCTCTATTTCGAGAAACTCTGAAGTCCTTAAGAGAAATAAGGCAGCACAGTATCAGCAATCATTTATTCTGAGTTTAGATGTTACATATCTTGATGCCCAATTCTTTGCTATTTCCATTCAGTCAAAAAAAATATAGTAGTTCATTTAAAGGGGAATGGCCAAATGCTGGTGTCAGACAGCAGCAGTTTCTTGTTGCAATGTTACTTAATCTACATAGTTAAGACAAGTCAAGGAAGGGTCTTCTCAGTTTTAGTCCCTGGACTTAAGCCACGTCTATAACAGTGAAATAAGTAGGCTTAAGCTAGTCCCTGGTGCTGAGGCTGAATGACATGGGACAGCTAACACCCACACAGTTAAGCTCTCAGTTTTCAAGACAAAATAGCTATGCTCTAACTGCTTGTCGGGAATAGTTCTTGGCACTGCTACCTCCAGAAGCATGCCCAGGTATTGTTTGGGAAGATGATAGCTAGCCACTAGAGCTGTGCCATGGACTATAGCATACTTTAAGAGAATGGACCTCCAAATTCCCGTGCCTGGGATGTTTCCTGGGAATGTCTAGTTTATTTGTACTGGTGTAGCCAGATGTTCTTGGGATGGTAAAAAGTGCAACGTTCCGCCTGAAACAGTCTCTGCAGTGAGAATGTAGAAACAAAAAAGGCTGAAGTCTTCTATTTCCTTTCTTCTACCCTTCTTCCCTCATGTGCTGAAGAAAAAGAGTAGATTCCAATAAGCTTTTTTTCCCCTCCATATCGATATAGCAAGAACATATTTTAGAAGTAACTTTGTTTTCGCAGAACTGTCCTCAGAATAGAACAGTTGGGCATGTTTCCCCTCATTTTCCTTGGTCTAGGACTAAGAAGGATGTGTAAGCCTTCTGTTTTCTCAGTTTTCCTTGGTCTGTCTGAGGAGCTGCATCAGAAAGGTGCTGAGCAGCCTAGAAGACACAAGGAGCTGCACCTGTGGGGTATGCATGTGAACAGATCTCATTCTGTAGTTTCTCTAGGTGTCATTTTTTCAACATTGTAGGAAGTATCTGTTTGGGGTTTCAATATTTTCCTTTGCCCAACTGGAGAACAGACTTCTGTTTGTGTCTTCTTTATGCGTGGCCCAGAAAAGAGTCTCTTGTTATGACTTTGGGCCACTGTTTCTCAGATCTGGCCAGACACCCATCTTTCCTAGACACTTCAGACTCAGATGCAAAACAAGGATTACATATGCATGCATGTCTGAGTATGCCAGTGGTCAGAGCACGTTGGTAAGTCCAGAACTATGGATCCATTCTGGAAAAAAATATAGGAGTCAATGACTATAAAAAGTGCACACCTATGGCTACAGATGAGTGAGAGTGAATGAGGTTATCCTGTTTCAAAGAGAAAATAAAAATATTGGGTAGAGCAGCAAGAGTAGAAACCTTTTAGAATGAGAAGTAAGGTTTATGAAGACATCAGAAAAGAGCTGGTTTGTGAAACAAGCCAAACCTAGGCCCAAATGTGCCATCTTGTCCTGAGCATTGTGAAGCCCTATTGTGGCCCTATGTTTTCCAGTCCACCCAAGATCAGGACATTCTGGAAATCCTGCAGCATAATTTCATTTCCCGAAACTTGCAGCATCCATTGTGAACTCAGGAGAGGCCTGAGAGAACCTTTGGAATTTATTGGGTTTGTCCACCATTATAAGAAAAGCTTTTTCAACGCATGCCTTTGATGCCCTGTTTTATGTTGTACTTCCAAACCCATTGCCCATTGTGTCAAATGCAGACAAATAGTAATGTGAATTTATCATATTGTCAAAGCTCCAGTGGACACTAACTCTGAGCCAAAAACGTGTTTCACTTGGAACCAAGTCCAGGTTTCAGGCCAGTTTTCTGGAGGCTGAACCCATTTTACCAGCAAGCACTTCAAGCACTGGCTCTGTTGTCATATTTTTCAAACTGGGCACCTAAGTTGGTGCTGGGCACAAAGGACAAGAAAGGGCTGAAACAATAAACACTGCAACCTCCTAGCATATAGTGTCCCTACAGAATTTGGAGAACTCCATCCTAACTAATCTTATCTGAAATGCTTTCATGCTTATCTGGGAGAGGAGAGGAGATAAATCATTTGCCTCAGACAAATTCTACCCACTTAACTTTACTGGCGGGGCCTACATGTCCTAATAGAAAGACTTGGGCCTGCTCTTCAGCTTTGAGACCAACTGGCCTAGTTGCACTCTTTACAGAGAAACGTTTTCAACTTCCAAAGAAGGGTGGCATCATTCTGCTCTTGAGAGCAGACCCTCAAGTGTATTCTCAAATGCTCTGATGTCGTATAAGTAGCTATAGCTAGTCAAAAGATGTCAGGGACTACTCTAACAACTGAAAAATACCGAGAGCTGCAGAATAGTGGATGAGCTCACATTTTCATACTGCTTAGTTTTGTAACAGCATATGATGAAAGAGACATCTAAATTAGGAGCATTATTATTCTAAGATTCCTTTTTTACCAATAGGAGGGATAGGTCCTTCAGATTTCATATGGCCCAAATCTTACTCTGCATATGTTGATCTTTTTGCATTGAATCTAGGAGTTCTGGGAAAATTAAACTCTAAATTCAAATGACTCATTTAAGTTCACGCATTAGTTGGAACTAAACCAGTCCAAATTTTGCCACTCATATTTATCAAACTATTTGCATGATAATTTAAAGTTCTCAGATCAAAATCTGTCTTCAGTGTTATTTGTGTGTACACAACAAAGACAGTCTAGGCCATCAAATCCATTAAACTTGTATTTTGCACAGTAATGATTTTTAGATTTTCAGATATTCTGAATAGTTTTAATCATTTTGATGCTCCATATAGACAATTTGTATTTATCAGAGAACATTGTCTATTATTTTTAAGCACAAAAAAATGTTAGACTGCCAAAGTCTTTTCAATAATGTAGAGTATCCTGTGTCCTTTACTCATGACATATTTATTAAACCTGGATTTTGTCCAGAAAAAATACCACTGGCACTAATTTATTTATTTTGGTGTCACTGTTTTTAACTTTAAGATAAAGATTCACCACAGATATTTATTATCAAGGACCCTGTCCTGTCCCTCCAGAAGCCCAATGGGAGTGTTATTATTGATTTCCAGAAGAGTAGCACTGGGTCCAAATTATCTGAATCAATGCCAAGAAAAACTTTGGTTTGGTCTGAGCTTTTGGCTAGTTCCTTACGCCAAAAATAGAGATAAAGGAAATGTTTCCTCTTAATCATGAATATTAACCCATTTGAATCAAAGTATGTGTTACACTCTGACTGTGATTTTAGAAATGGAAACTGCACGGAACATGCCACCTGCCATTGTATAGAAAAAGTGGTCCAAATTTACTGGTGGCTTAAGAATTAGTCGGTTAGGAAACAGATGTTAAGAAGAGAAATAAATTATAAAAGAGGCAATATGACATCATCTGCCCTTGAGTGGATGTAAGAGTTATGTGACAACACAGAGAAAGATGAGGAATCTCAAGAAACACAACAAACAGATGTAGGAAAAAGCTTCTTTTTTTAACTTATTTATCCTACCCTAAACTTTCTTCCAGCTAAAATTCAGACACTGGGCTTCATCTCATCTAGTTTTAAACATCTAAAAGCTTGAAAATTAAATCTGAGGTAGTTACTATATTCTCACCAGACTCAAAGGAGAGAGAATAGTAGATTACCCAGAAGACAAATCCTCCGAGCAATCTTATGCCCTAATGTCCAGATGCAATTAATCACCTTCAGACACAACTGATTTCATTCATGCAAAGAAATCTTACAAAAGCTACTTCAGGTTTAGCATCTATCATGCAGATGCCTAGCTCAGAAATTACTCTCATGCAGAGTACACCCTCCAGCACACTTTTTGTGGGTAAACAAGGAGATCAGGAAAAGCAGAGCTCCATTTAACCAGCATCCATCCACCATTGCCTAGTCATTGATGAAGGTCTCTTTGGCATCGTAGTCTTTTGAGACACAACTCAGGGATCCACAGACATCGTATGGCCAACTGGCAGAGACTCATTAAGCTATTTAGATAGCTCTCCACCTAGCCTTAAAAAGGGATGGGTTTTTTTCTTCCCTGTTCCACAGGTGCCAACTCCCTTACAGTTCAGGCTGAAATGCTCCACTGTTTTGCCAGACGACCCTTTTCCATCAGGTGCTTGTCTTCTCCACTATCTGCATTACAAGCAGATCCAGCTCTGACTCTGAGACCTCAGTCTGCTTACATTTGGAATGAGTGGCTCACTTAACTGCATATCATTCCTCCCTGTGCAGAAGGCAGCTCCAAGGTCCACCATAACCCCGTATTCAAGGCTTCCCTGGAACTTGCAGGATATGTCTGTATCAGTAAATAGGATTAGCCAGGGACCTGAGGATCAGTGGCATGGCACAACTTAATTGCACACATCTAAACCCTCTTCCTCCACCCCCTGCACACCAAAACAAGGTGGCTGGGTCCAGATTTCTTACATTATTATTAGATTATCCCCATAACACATCCAGGCATTATCTAGGCCAGTGCTAGCTGGCACAAACATAACCACACTGCTGTGTGTGGGTTCTCTAAGGAGTGGTGAATGTAACCCATCCATCAGTTAATAAGAAATACATGGAATTTCCTGTTTCCCAAATCTTGCACTTGCACAATAATCTTGCACAATAAATTCTATAACTGTTCATGGTGCTTAACAGACTGGCACGCTCTTGAAGCAAATCACCTGCCAAAGGGGAGGCAATAAGTGCGACGTGAAAGCTCAGAAATGAGGGTTGGCTTACTTTCTTAAGAACATATTCATCACTCAGCCACTAATATGTGGTAGGAACCACTGATTACACATTTGCAGCTAACATGAAAACATTAGGAAAGGAATCAGTTTCTCTAGCTGTTCCCTTCCTTTTTATTAAGAAATATATATGCCAGTTTACATTTTGCCAGTTGAGGCTGTTGGGGTTTAAAATGTTAAAAGGGGCAAAGGGGTTGCTTAAAATAGCAAGTGCAGAAGGAATGATGGGGAAGGGAGTGGACTATCATTTTTTTAACAGTGAAGGCAAGCACAGAGATACATTGGTAGGCTCATTCCTGGTCTGATGTAACTGCATTATACCATCAATAAGCAGCAGTAAATCAGTCCATAAAAGGGGTTTACATTTAGGAGGATTTAACTTAAACATTGTTACGTTTGCACTGACAAGATACTTTTGCCAAATTGGATGCTACTACAAAAACTATCATACAGCAGAAAAAATTACAATTGCATTCTTAAATGTTACGGCATCTTATCTTCTTTGCCCTAATTCTCATGACTTTTTGCTCTTTGCATCTGGACTTCTGGCATAACACAACTATGAAAGAAATGTGCATTTCAGTCAAGTGATTCAAAGGAAGGGTTGCATCAATCTAAATGCACAGGAATCATGTCTGAGGGATGCAACTTGTATTTAACCAGGAAATTCCCACTAAAATAAAATATCTTGTTTGCAAGGGCATTCTGTGTCTAAACTAGAGGAAGGAATGATCTTCATTCACGTCATTAGAATAGGCAGGCAAGGCATCTGTAGTGAGGACATGGGCTAAGGGGTTATCATTCTCTTATATTTATTCTAAAAATACAACTTTGATACTTTATTTTTAACATAACAGGAGCAAGTTCATTCTGCTGACAATAAACAGAAATAGGGGAAATGGCTCAGATATAATGAAACCCACTTTGATACTTAACCCAAATTAGAATGACCCTTTTGGAAGCTGAAATATTTGCACTTGCTTTTCTTCATTGTCATTTAATTTTCTTCCTCTAATTCTAACCAGAAACATAAGTGATGAGGAACTAAGTGAAAGATAGTTATTGCACAATTTCAGTCCTGATTAGAAACAAAAAAAAAAAAACAACCCAGTGTAGAAATGGCCATAGACTGAGTTTTCAGCAGGTTAAAGCTGCTTCCAAAAAGTACCCAGAGCTGCATTTGCTAACCCAAACTGAATGCACACTCCAGCTAACATGAGGTAACACAGTGCTGTGGATTTCTGTTCAGTTACTTTGCACATTTTACATGGTGCCTTCCTAGAAGGCAATTGCATACGGACGTCAAACACATCAGAGAATAGGGACTTGGGGCACAGGAGTAAATTCATGAACCATTTGATCTGCTGTGCAGATTAATGAACACAGGAAGACAAAGATGTGCTAGAGTTGGGTTTGTAGGCCACCAGGAGACTGGCATGGTGGAGAATGAGAAATGAGCAATATGAACTGGGATTGGTGAGAATGATGCAAGGCAGAAGAATCTTGAAAACCACAACATCTACTTGTTGTTTTTCAAGATGCTAAGTATTTATGAATTTTAAGGACATTCTCAGTATCTGCAAGTGAAAAACCCTGGAGAATTTATTCCCTGCTCACACGGAGTCTTTAGCAAGATAGACTCATGTGGACTGCAGCTAAGGTTAGAATAAGCTTTCTAAGACTTTCTCACCTGTTTGTATAGTCTCTGGAACCTTAAGCTGAAATTTCAGCACAGAATTGAAGACAGTATATTCCACCCACTTGCTACACAATCACAGCCCTTACTCAGTTATAGTGAAAAGACTATAAATATGTCCATAAGAAGATAATGGCTTTATGAAGGACTCAGAGGAGACATAAGCCTCTGCAAGCAGAAAAGGAGCAAGATCAAGTTTCCGGAGGTAAAAAATGAAACCATAGAAGAAAGGTCAGCAAATTTAATCTATGAAAGGTAGGAGAGAGGATAGCAACAATGTTTGAATATCAGTTTTGTCAGAACAGACGTCGGGGTCATGCTGTTAGTCTGCGAATTTGTGAATATGGATGTCTCTCTGGGCCTTGTAATACATTCATGTCTTATTCGGAAGCTTTGATGCAGGAGAGTTGGAGAAGAAACCAGAAGGCTGCTTCGAGAAGAAACTGTATTCTGAGGCTGTGGCTGCCAGTAAAGTAAAAGTTCTTCCACTAAAAGATTTAAATAGATGAGGTCAAAGCTACAGAAAGTACATGAGATATTACAGAAAGAGATATGCCAGAAACAGGATTTCAATGCCTGGATGAAAAAGCCAAAAAGACCAAGGAAAAGAGAAGAAAGTAGCTTTAGAGAGCAGTTAAGAAAGGAAAGGAGATATAGAAGAGAACCTAGAAGACTACATTTGTAGCCCATGCAAAGTAGGGAAAAATGAAGTTTGTACTGAGATAGTGCCATAACAGGGAAGCTTACTTGGAAAAAATGAATGCCAGTACCCGAAAGTCTCAAGCGGTGGGAAGAGGTGTAAGGAGTTAATTTCTGACTGATGTTGGGGAGAATATGATTTTGCTGACCTGGAAGCTTAAGAGAAAGATATATAGGTACTCTTCTCTAGCAAAGCAGAGAAAGAAGGAAGGGTCATGAAGGGGAGGTCATGTAAAAAATGATACCTAAAGGTCAAGGATGGGGAGAGAGCTAAAAACAAGTTAAGGAGGACTTTTCCCTGGAGAAATCAAAATGTATTTTTGAGCAGGAAGTAGCTTTGGAGAGTTCCTCTTGAAACAAGAATACTCCATTTCCTGGAGATAAAAAATAGATTGCTGTGAGGAGCAAAGAGGTCCAATTCAGAGAATGGTGGCTTTATCTGAGAACAAATAAGTGACCAGGCTACTAGAGCATCTACAGAGACTTATTGTAGATCTGTAGGCTCAGAAACAAGCAAGGTGATGTTCTGTTAATGGCTGCAAGTGGAGAGGGGTTCACAGAGGACAGGTCTGTGCAAGCTGGGTACAAAAGTTCTGGGCTCCTCAGTACAAAAGAGATACGGAGCTATTGGAGAGATTCCAGCAAAAGGCCACAAAGATGATTACGAGATTGG
This sequence comes from Egretta garzetta, assembly GCF_000687185.1. Classification (NCBI taxonomy): domain Eukaryota; kingdom Metazoa; phylum Chordata; class Aves; order Pelecaniformes; family Ardeidae; genus Egretta; species Egretta garzetta. Next base: position 680,727 of record NW_009259795.1, on the reverse strand, counting down.
AGCACGTCTCCTATGAGGACAGGTTGAGAGAGATGAGCCTGTTTATCCTAGCAAAGAGAAGGCTCAGGAGGGATAAACCCTGAAGAGAGGGAGAAACGAGGATGGAGCCAGTCTCTTTTCAGTGGTGCCCAGTGACAGGACCAGAGGCAGTGGACACAAACTGAAATATAAAAGGTTCCCTTTGAACATCAGGAAACACTTTTTTACTGTGAGGGTGACTGAGCACTGGCCCAGGTTGCCCACAGAGGTTGTGGAATCTCCATCCTCAGAGATATTCCAAAGCTGTCTGGATACAGGTCTGGGCAGCCAGCTCTAGGTGTCCCTGCTGGAGGTGGGGGGGTGGACCAGATGACCTCCAGAACTCCCTTCCAACCTCAGCCCCTGGGCTCCCAAATACCTCCTACCAAAAATGTGGTGTCCAGTAGGACTAGTAGTGTTCAGAGCTTCCCAAAACGCATCAACCAGCTTCAGTCTTTGCTGATCTGTAGAAGAGAGTGCTCTGACCTTCTCCTCATTGAGAGCTGATGAGCTACCCAGGTATTTCCATGGCCAACATCCAAAACTGAGAAAATGGCCAAGCACTGTTTTTCATCCACAGTCTAACATTTGTTTGAAATAAAAGTGAAGAGCTTCTTCAAAGGTTTGATCAGTAAGGACCTATTTGCACATATAGGATCTTTTTATGTGTTATAAGAGAAAAATTTAGAGCCCAAGGACATGACGCAAATCTGTAGAAAGCCTTTTCTAGATTTCTATGAGCATTTGAAGAGCTTCCTGTCATGCACATAAACAGTACTCCTACCTCTTGGGGTACATGGCATCTAAACACTGTATCTTGCTTATTTCCCTGGGTAAATAATTACTGCATTCTGTCAGTGCAGTTTGGTGAAAGTCATAGAATCACAGAATCATTTAGGTTGGAAAAGACCCTTAAGACCATCGAGTCCCCTCAAGGGAACAACTCTTGCCTTAGAAATGGAAGTGTCTCCTTCTCCAAGCTGAGCAGAGGAAATATTGGTTGTTGGGAAGTGCAGCCACATTACTGCACAGATGGAGCCCCAGTGCCTCGTGGCAAGAACCGGCTTTCATCACTGCTACTTAGGGCCAACCCCACAGTAATAGATTTGATTTGGAGCTGGTTGGAACCATCCTGAACAGAGCCAAGCATGAAGCAAACAAAAAGCCTCTGGACAGCCAGCTGTCTAGACCACCTGAGATCTCTCCCCATCCCTCTTTTGTTTCACAGCATGGATTTCTTTATTCTAGAGATTTTTAACTGAATGGTTTATTGGTGTACAGCTTACCAATACAATTTAAAGTCAGTACGTGGTTGTGGGTTCATTCTATCCAGATGAATGCTGTGTTTGTATTACATGGCCATACTTGCAGGAAAGCATGGATGAGTGAATCACAGCACCTCTTGCTGAGGACAGACATTTTGTTTGGAAATGAATTTAATCCATACTTGAAAGGCTTGCCTGGAGTGATTTCTGGGCAACAACGTAAACAATGTATGGTCAGTTATCACCTCCTTTGTACAAACGCATACATTTCCCAGCAGCTGAAAAATGTACCTTTTTTTTTTAATAATTGATCTTATCTAGGCTTGCTGGGAGATTCCCATCCAAACTCCAACTAGAATTTAAAAGTAAACTTGGTCACCTTTATTCTACTGAAGTAGCATGGAAAACAGTGTCTTTAATCATTTCCGAAAAATTCAGAAATGCTGCTCTTTCAACCCTGCAGCTATGTTCCCAAACCCATTTTGGTAGCTTTTCTCTTAATAGGCAGTGATTCGCTGTGCTTTATACCTCAAGTTAATTACATGCTGCTATATTAATTTCAGAACTTTAATTTACCTTGTGATTTCCTTTGCTGATGCTGAATAGGAAGGATAAAGGGAATAAGTATTACTAAGTGGCATATTATTTTTAATCTTAGAGTTATATGGGAAAATAAAATTTCATTAGCATTGAGTCTGACTTAAGGGCTTGAACTTTATTCCATATAAAAATCCTTGAACTCATATAAACAAGGGACTATAAGAGACAGACAAATGTCGTCGCCTTAGTACAAATTCGATTGTCTTTCGTTGTTTTGCATCTTGCTGGTTTTAAGATAAATTATGGAATAATTTACAATGTATTCTCCATTAAAACGGGTATCTTCACACAAACTTCATGTTTCATTTGCGATACCTACTGTTATTTTTTTATTATAACCTTTTACGATAAAATAAATATTGTTCCACTGTTTCAAGAATTAGGTATAATGCCAATACACTGCAGCTGACAGCCAACACTATAATTTATAGAAGTTGCTTAGCTTTGTAGAAGAAGAGACAAAGCACAGCTACACATCACACTAAAAAGAATTTCATATTTTTGCATAAATTTAGACTAAGGGAACAAATGAGACAGATAATGTCATTCTTCTGTATCTTCTGTCCAGTATATAAATACGTGCAGTTAAAAAACTGCAATATCCTAATTCCTCAATTTCTCAAAGTACATTTCTCCCTCTAAAATCGCCATTGGTAATGTTTCTGTGGTAACTTCTACAACACAGAATACTATTTTCTGACTTTAATTCACCTCATGCATCTAATGGGTGGCTCACGCTGAGACAGCCATTCTTTCTATTCATCCCAGGCTTGCCCCAGTTAGTAGGCAAATTTCCACCAGACTCAATAAAAAGAAAAGCAGGGCTGATGGGGCAGATTTCCAAGGCTACTTAGTTACTGAACAATATAAACAGAAAATTAATGAGATTTGCAAAAGTACCTGCAAGCTCATGACAAAATTCCCATTGATTCAACAGTGTAACAGGAATTAAAATACACAGTCCCGCGGTGTGTCTCATGAGCTTGTTAACGAAAGGGTGTTCTGATGCCGTAATCACGACCACTTCTCACAATTCATACTACATCTAACAGAATAATCTTTAAAGACTTTCTGTTGTTAAAAATCAGTCTGATGGTGATTACAAGTCACCCGGTCTGCTTAATTTCTGTATGACAGTCCAAAGAAAAAAAAAAAAAGTCAGAGCATTATCAGTCATTCATGAAAACATTGCATCTGACTTATAATTAAAATAGGCATTGGCTATCATTCATAGAACTGGGAATAGCCAGTGGGATGGAACGCAGTGGAATGCAGAGCATAATAAAATGAAGGTCAAGACAAGCCTGCAGGATCTTACAGATGGTGGTTCAACTTTCCCTGCTTTGTGTGAAAGTGAACTTTCCATAGGACAAGGGGTATTTCTGCTTTCTGGAGAAGAAAAAAAAAAGCTGGATGCAGTAGCAGCAGTTTGCATAATCTTCTGCAATTAATTCCATGCAGTTCAGTAAGGAATTTATTTCGTAGCTTAATTAGCAAAGGCCACTTAAGGGACACCAGTCTATTACATTTACAGATGGTTTTCTCTAGTTGCAATCTAGATTAATCTTGTTATTTGCTTCTTCATTTAAACTACTGTTTATTTGCCAAGATATCCACTATGCTCTCAGTGTTTAATACAGTATTATCTTAATCCTCACATAAATTTCTGTGAAACTGTTTTGCTTTACTTTTCCACTAATTAATTCCTTGCACCACAGCATATGCTCTTTTTTAATTTCTCAAATATTCTAATCTCAGAAAAGCCAGAGGAGAAACAAAAAGGGTGGTAAACTCAGCTAGTTTTATTTCCTTGACTATCCCGTCATTTCTGAACAGTCGAGTTTTTCATTACTGATTGTTCTTCATAACCACCAGTGATTATGAAAAGAGCTGGTCCAGACACACGGCTGGCAGCCAGAAATAATTTAGATGCTTTGTCACATAGACCCATTTTGTGCAATACTACAGGGTAATTCTGCTTCAGGTATCAGCCGCTGCCCAGAGTTCTGTATATACTAACTGTATATACTACTAAAATTTTCTGAAACTAAATTGCTATTACTAAAACTTCTGAAGCTGAACTAAGTGGCAGCAATGGTGTTGCTACCAAACAGTAGCAAACACCATTGCGCTAACAAAAATGTTGGCAAATATATCTCAGTGCAGGCGCGATCTATTTCTTGATGGTCAGGACGAGTTTAGAAGCCTTTGAGACTAGCAAGAACTGTGCAAGTAAAAAGCGTTTTCAAGATAAAAGTTAATGCCATGTTGATTGGCAAGAGTTTCTAACAAAAATCAATACTGCATTTAGCAAAACATTGTTCACTTACTAATTGCTGAATTGGAAATTGAGAAAACACAGAAGTGAAAATGAAAAGACTTCAAGACCCCGGAACTCAGAATACTGTTGGGTTAATTCAATGTTCACACTTTTGCCATTAGTAGAGGAATCGGCCCCCAAGTTGAAAAAGCCTGAACCTGGCAGGTTCAGTCTCCCAGCTCGAGTGCGATCAGCCTCCAGCTACCCCCATATGGTTTAGAAGTGACTCTAATGCCTTCATTTCACAAACACTGCGATGTAGAACAGGGAAGGAAAATGAGCATGCCAGCTAAATTAGGAAATGGATCAAGAGTGATTAAATGGGAAAGGTGCTTGATGGGGCAGACATTTAAACAAAGATGGAGATGTGCAAAGGAAGCTAAATGAGGATGGGAAAAGGCTCTTTCCCACAGTAGCTCAAGAAGATGTTAGCAGGAGACGCTGGAAAGATGAGATAGATCAGACGAGCAATTTGGAAAGAAACATTTGTGTTCCAGCGTTTGCCCTTACGGGTGTGTCAATAACATAAGCGAGTGGGTCACTTCTGTAACGAAGCATTTACACATTCATGTTCTGCATATAATTTAGCTTCCAGCATGATTTAAAAAAAAAAAAAAAAAAAAAAGAAAAGAAAAATCAGGGAGGTGTATGTAGAGATGCTGGAAAACAGCTTTAAATTCAACCCTTTTTAGTTAAACATGCGGTGGTTTCCAGCCTTCAGAGGCCGTTCTTAGTCGCCACCAAATCCTGCACAAATCTCTTTGCTCCTTTCCTTACGCTTCACTGAAGGGCACAACGGCTGGAAGCAGCTCGCTGAGATCAGCTGCATTGCTAAGGCTGCCCAAAGCGGCACCCGGATAACCGAGCCCGACCACTGCCACTTCGGAACAGCCCAAACACCGTTTCTGAGAGAAGAGCACACGAAGCACCCTGGGCTGCGAAGCGCTTTAAAACGTGGCACTCGGTGATCTCGCACGCGTGGCAGAAGCAGCTTCTCCAACATTTTTGCCTTTGTGGACGTGTAAGGGGGCTGTCTGCAGAGGGGAGTAAAATGTGGAGGGAGAACCCCGCTCCCAGCTACTGCGAACGGGTGTCGGAGAGGACAGGGGGGAAAAGCCCTCTGCCTCCCCGCAGGCGTGCTCTAACAATGCCGAAACGTCTTGCAACAACCCTCCCGATCGGAAAAAATTGTTTCCACGCCGGCAAAATTACTGCTTTAGGCTGCCGCAGTCAACCTGGTACCGGACGGGGCGGGCGGACCGCGAGAGGGGCAGGGCGCGGGGCAGATGCCCCGGTGGGTACCGAGGTACGGA
>NW_009259795.1:670666-674288 GCF_000687185.1 Egretta garzetta | reverse complement strand
CCCCCCATGTGCACGGGGCAGACGGAGATCAAGGAGACTTTCAAGTACATCAACACGGTGGTGTCCTGCCTCGTCTTCGTCCTGGGCATCATCGGCAACTCCACGCTCCTGCGGATCATCTACAAGAACAAGTGCATGAGGAACGGCCCCAACATCCTCATCGCCAGCCTGGCCCTGGGCGACCTGCTCCACATCATCATCGACATCCCCATCAACGTCTACAAGGTGAGGGGGAGCCGGGGGATGGGTCCGGGAGCGGGACCGGGGGTGCGGCGGGCTCTCCGCGGGGCTCCCCGCCGGCCCCCGTCAGATACCCGGCGCCCCCGTGGCTGCTGGGGGGGGCGAGGGGGGCGGGGCGGGGAAACGCACCCCGCTTTTGGCAGGGAGACACCTGGGGGCTAGACCTCGTGCCAAAAACCTGCCGGAAGGTTGTATTCTGGTCAGATGTTGTCCCACATGGCGCACCCCCTCTGTGCCCCTGTCCCAACCCTTTCAGCGGTTCGGGCTGGGAATGGGGCAGAAGCGTGCAGCTGGAGGTGGCCAAGCTCTGAAAGTCATTTGGAAACAGGTGCTGTCCTAGGGATAAAGGAAATAAATGCAATAGATAAATGCGTAGTGGGTTCACGGCTTCCCTCCTTTCCCCCGAGGAATGGAGGGGGAGGTACAGAAGACCCTCTCTCTGTGGGATGGATGGGTATCACTCGGTCCCTCCTGCACAGCCTGGGCAGGCTTGGCCATACACTTCCCGTGGTCACGTACAGTCACAGGTGGCATGGGGACTTTTTCAGGAGGAACCAAGCTCATTCAAACTGGGTCATTGGTAGTAGTTTTATACGTCCAGCGGTTGTGAGGCTGCGTGATGCTCTCCGGAGCTGCGAACCCTTTCCCCCGTTGGCCATTGTTGCAGCATGGGCAGCTGAGAGGGACTGAGTCACACCTGCTGCTCTTGCACCTTCTTTACTCCGGCCTTGGGCGCGATTAAGTGTTGCCACAGAAGGGGTACAACCTCTGCCTCAGCAACCCAGCTTGTGCAGTCCGTATTTCCTTAGGAATTCATTGGGCAGTTGAATCCAGCCTCCAGTTATGATCATCACTCTTGGGAGGGATGCTGGAAATAACAAGGCATCTTCTGCCTTGAGAGTTTGCAGCCTGGGTCCCTGAGCACCCATCACTTGCTGCATAAAGTGGACATGAGAGCCTTCATCTATTCCTTCTGCTCACTTCATATGCATGTTTGTGAATTCTGGGCTTTGTTACTTTTATCTTTGGAAAACCACATTGAAGGAACGGGTTTTGAATTTAGTCTTCCGTATCCATAGTGATCACTTCAGAAGCTGCTGAAATGGGAGAACCCCGTATCTTTACCCTTTTAAAGTATCAAAATATTACAAAGCAGGGAACATTATAAATGTGTTAAATGCATGAGCCGGGTAATTTGGATTACAGAAAAATTCTTAGATTTGGAGTTTCAGTATTTTCCATAGTATACATTTATAGTAGTTCTCCTCCTAAGAGGCGTGTGCTCTTCTGAGAGTGAGTAGAATATATGAGACAAAATACATTAGGCTGTTCTGAAAAATTGTAAAAAAAGATATTGAACAAAAAGATTTTTTTATCTGTTCTCAGAAAAAAATCAAAACGATTAAATCAGTAACAGCTGCTCAGTACAGGACTTTGCAATCTCAGTGGCACTCTTTCAAAACTAAATTAATGATACCATGCAATAATATACCGCAGCCCTTATCTCTGTTGAATGTCGTCAAGTGTATCATTATGAATAGTTTGGATCAGGAGGAACAAAAGGTCAGATTGTAAAGGGATAAATATACCAGCTGCAATTCCAGGATTTCTGTCGTGCTATTGATAATGCTGGGAGCTAAGCAATAGCTCTCGGGTGCTAAATGTCCCACACTATTACTCATCTTAACGAAGATCCCATGATAAATTCATATTAACCCTTACAGTAATGAGTGCAATGTTCGCTGTTTTAAACCAGGAATTTTGAATAAATGTGAGTTTAAAAAAACCCCAAACAAACCTTACACATTGTGTTCATTTAACCAAAATTAAGTTTGAGTGAGGTTTGAGTTGATCATAACTTTTCATCAACTCTACATCCCATTTAATTCCACCCGCAGAGGTGGAATGTTATGAGGGAGAATACAGTAATGCAATCAAAAGCTGCTGGCTATAATCACTCGGCAGTATGGGAAAAACAAAGGCTAGCAAAGGTTTGGTTTGTAAATCAAGTACACAGTTGTGACTTGCAATTTGAAACAATTTTAAACTGGATGAAACATCTTCAGAATTGCCACCAGATCCTCAGTTAGACAGCTGCATGAAAAAGAACGTGAGAGAATTTCTCATGTTAATAAACTGCCAGCAGTTTACGCAACAACACTTGTAATAGAAAGTGTGAAAGCGTTCGTGAATGCTTTCCAGACAGACCCGTAAGAGAGAACTCAGAATTCGCACAGCATTTTATTAGGTATTAAAAGTGGTAACTGCAAAAAATGTCCCCTGTGACTGTTTAAGTTAAGTGAATACGTAAGTAGCTGAAAAAATACACAAATTAAAATTTACATCCTTTGCATTGAAGGTATCTAAAGAAAAGCAGGTGTTACCTAGATCGTGAGGCAAATGCAATCCAGTGTGTAAGGTGCTAATGAGTCCATTGCACTTGATAGATCTGAATATTGATCAGTAAGTTCAGTAGAAAATGGAAAGTATTGGAATCTGTCACGCAGTCAGGAAACTGGGTATGAAGCGAGGACTTCAGCGGTGTTCAGTTCTAGCATGCAGAATGTATAAGACCTTTTCGGCATTCAGGGTCCTGGTAAATAATCTGGCTTTGGCCGTACCCCCAGAACTGCAGAATGGGAAGTAGGGAAAAGTCTGAGATACATCATTCTGCAGTAGGTAAAGTTGTGGCGGTGCAGATACTTTGCAGAATTGCTACTAACTGGATGTGACGGTGGTCCTGTGTCTGGTCAACTGCTTCACTAAACAGACTAAGTAAGCATGCCTTTGTTAATTTGAGGCTGCAAACAGCAATTAAAGGTGAGAAGGTAAGGAGCAGAAGGACAGAGTAGGTGGTCAGTGAGCTTTTTCAGTCCTTCTCTGCACTTAATCTTTGGAAGACAAGGCAGTGGCAGCTTGTACACCTGACAGTACAGGTCTGCAGTTCTGGAAGGCTTATGCTCGGTTTCCCAAATTGATAAAATTGGTAACTCCCACCTGTAAGACACCAAAACATCAGGACTAGAAATTCCAAACTTACATTAGCTCTGCCTCTCATGCATGTATGTGTAGTGAGATAGGAACATAGACTTAAAAAAGCCAGAATCAAATAATATAACATGCTTTCTCTTCTGGTATGTAGACAACATTATATGTCTCTCATTTTGTAATATTTATTCTAGTATGTTAAATCAAATGTATTGTCATGTTCCAATGGATTTTTGACAGGGGGAACAACCTGTCCTCCGCACACTCTTGTGTGGCTTTCTGAACTCTGTCAGTTTGCTGTGACACAAATGACTGAGGAAGAATATCTGCCTGGAAATACTGTCACATGTTCCTCTATCTGAGAACACAATGGAATACCGAAGAAAAAAATTTC
>NW_009259795.1:609316-670586 GCF_000687185.1 Egretta garzetta | reverse complement strand
AAGAGCGGAGAAAAAAATTTCCAGGGAAGGAACAAAAACTGGTCTTTGTCCAAGCCAATGATCAAAGGCCAAAGTCAGCTTTGTAGGCAGTGGGGGTTTTTTAGTCATGGATTTTTAGGGATTACATAAAAAATATAGTTAACATTATATAGCATCATCAAGTACTGGAAATATAAAAAAGACCAGATTAGTGACTGCATATCCCATGCAGATGCAAACTGGCCCCTTTGTTAATCCATCTGTGCTCTAAAAAAGGCAGGATTTCCATGGAAATTTCTTTGTGGTGACCTTACTATCTCTTGTAATGCCAAGTACTTATAGGGCATGCATCATGATAAAACCAATCTTTTCCCTACTTTCCAAAAAAGTCAAAGTGCTTGCCTTTAGAAAACATTGTTACTATTCCATATCACAACTCTTGGCCACTGGTCCTTCTGGTGTTAAAGATAACAGCCTTTTTATTGGGAGAAATGCATTATTTCCTCTCGTTCAACATCTAAACCACCTGAGGTTTTGCAAAATTAATCTCAGAATTTCTTAAACAAAGTTTATTGATCTCTGACCATGTTACGCTAGAAGTCTGTTTTGCTTAGGAACCCTTTATGGTCAACAAATGCAGCTTATAGGCACTTCAGAAAGATCTGAACTGTCCAGTGGCAGAACCTGTCTAGACTTTACAGGCAATGGGGGGTAACTTTGTTCCGTAGCTAGATGGGAACAATCTACTCTGAAGTCCAATCTATGGGGTAGTGGAAATGTCTGTACATCGTTATAAGTACACATACATAGTTTTCATGATGGATCTCCAAACTGAAATACGTTAATGTCAGTATAGATTTGTCAGCTTAGAGTAGTTTTTTTCATTATGTATACATTTGTTATGTATACATTCACTTAAAAGGTGCACGTGAAAAATTTCAAAACAAGTTTTCATCTCCTTATTTGGGTTTTTTGCTTCTACCCTGTGTTTATGCTTCCCAATCTTACAGCAGCATGGCTTTCTTAATGGTTACTTTTGATGCAGTCCTGTCACTGGGATTGTGAAATTGCAGAATTTTTTTTACTTTGAAAGCACATTATGAGGTTTCTGTCATTTTTAAGATGTCTGTATGATATAACTTGATCTTAATTAAGTATTTTAAAAAAAAGTTTCTAAGCAGAAGTTACTAATAAAGACGGAGGAAAAGAAACTAATTGCATGCCTCATTAAGATTTATACCATTTATTGGATAGGTCAGTAAAACATTCTTAGCTTAACTAGGAAGTGTGAAATACATTTCCTTGTCTAGAGGAAAGAATCCCACCCTGACATCATAATTATTGTTAAATATTAACAAATTTTGTAATGTTGTCTGACTTATCCCTGACCGTAAGCTTAATTTCCTGGGCAAATTTCCTGTTTTGAAAAGCTCTTGCTCCTATGAAATGCTGAAAAATACATTATCTGCATGATCTCTGTGTCTCAAGAGTATCAGGTGAAAACCTGCCAGTCGTTTCACAGATATATTGAAAAAAAATGTTACTTGTGAATTAGGTGTACAGTTGCATGTCTGATTTCCCATCTAACCCTGCAATTCATAACTCATGAAAATCGAGTCCTGTCGTCCCATGAACTAGACTTGCTGTGAAGGCAGAGCTAGGAGGAAGTATGAATTCCTGCTCTGCGCTTCCATGTGCATTCATTGCCCAGGACTAGGACACTGATAGAAATAAGTGGATGCTTTGCTACTTCTTTGTGCCCGACTAGTGGGTTGGAGCCATGGCATCAGCCTTCTGGCTGGCGGCCACAGCCCCTGAGCCATCGAGAGCGGGCGTATGGTGCTCGCATGCTGGCATATTCCAGCAACAGATTACGAACATCATTCTGTTCCTGCACAACCAAGCGGAAGCAGGGCAGGAATTGTGGTTCACAGGTGTCTCTCTGAGTCACAGCCTCTCCTGGGGCTACTTTCATAACTGTGCAGCTTTCACATCGGTTTAGGCTCAGGTCTGTGCCTCGTCTGAAAAAGTGTTTGCTAGGAGTGCATCAGTCGTAGTAGTTCATTCAAGTATGATTTCACATCATTCTGCAGCATGTTCCCTTTTCTTTCATTCTATTCAATTTCATCTTCAATGCATTTCTGTGGCTTAGCAGTTAAAACTTTGCCCATGTAAAATAAGTGACTATAAAACATTGGAGAAGGTCACTCGGAATACAGCCAGTGGTAGACTTCTCTTGGCATTTTACTGCTGAAAATGCAACATTATTTTTATCTTTGCTGCCACTTGGCAGTATCTCATGACTCTCACTCAGTCATTTATTGTTGGTAAAATGGCACTCTTTGGACAGATACCCTATTATGAATCATAAGAAAATAATTTTGCCCACATAAAATTGCGTTAGACTACATCTATACGTCACTAAGAATAATCGTTGCTCTTGTCCACAAATACGATGCTCCTGAATACTTTACAGTGGATTTTCACTGTACTTTAAGGCAGTCTTTTGAGGAGACGGCAATACAGAGGACAAATGGAAACACCAAGGAAGCATAGTTCAGCAATTAAACCATTCTACTTTTTTCCTTTTACTTTCTTAATGTTTTCAAGCTTTTGCTGCAAAGCATATCATTAACCACTTGCAATACCATGATAGAGAAACTTATGCATTGAAATGCTCAAATTTCACAATACATCAGCTGCAAGAGGTAAAGGACATATTTTGCCAATTCAATGCAGACAGCTTTGTGTCCATACTGCTCCTGATTTAAGCTGGCTGAATGCAAGCGATATTTTGAAGTTACGCTAGACACAAGCTAATGCACCCTTGCTCTCAGTAGAACCCATTCACTCATGTCCAGCCCTATTATAATCCAGCCATATGGCTCCCAAACTGGAGCTGGCTCAAATCCAGTCAGCTTGGAGCACAGGTGTGACTGTCTGCACCTGAGAGATAAGCATGAGTTCAGAGAAATCGCTGATGTGTGGTTGAATGGTTGTGATTTTGGGGGAGAGAACAGGGAGTGTCTTGCATATACACCAGCTAGTTGTACCTCAAGGCCTTCAACAGATTCTTCCAACAGAAATTGCATCAAAGTTCTGAATCCGAGTTCAGCGAAGAACAAAATATTTTAATTTTGAAGTGCTTTTTTAATGAGTCACCTCTGGTTTAATATATATGCATGTACAATATACAACAGATACTATAAACAAGTATACAGTGTACTTGCTACCCAGTCCTTGCTTCCTGTAACAACTAGGTGTGGTAGACTGGAGGTTCACTGCCTGGTTGATATACATTAAATTAGTCCAGGTGTCACTGGATTCTGCAGAGTGCGCATTTAGAACACCTGTAATAATTCACATTGCAATTTTAACAGTAGTTTGTTACTATCAACCCTTTACAGCAATTCAAAAGAAGTCTCCGGGAGAGGCTTTATTGAAAATACTTTAATTAGAGACTGAGTTATTTTCCCACATCACCTAAGTAAAAGATACTGTATGGTTATTATAGCCTCATCCCTACTTCTTCTGCTTTATTACTTTCCATAAAATTCTCAAGAAACATAAATCCTTGGAATTTATTTTTCTGCTTCATTTCTTCAGAAGCATTATACTTCATTTTTCTTAAGTAGATCATTTAAGAAATAGATCAAAGCTGGGCTACTGCTCTTGTTTCAAAGACCCCATTTCAGCACAGGTCTAAAGCAGATTTCTGAAGGTGTTCTGAAAATATTGGTGGGCACTTCATAGGGATTTCTAAAAGCACATGGTCATGAAATGTACTTCATTACCTTTGTGTTAAAATAAAATGATACTTAAATTATATCAGGGCTTTTTGAAAGCTGTCTTGGACCTTGTAACTGTTAATCCTTAGCTGCACGTGTATGTGTGCTTAAGGACTTTGCTGAATCAAACCAAGGTGACCAGGCAACCATGTGGCTATTTTTGATCATTTTGGTCCCCAGCAAATTCTATACAGTATGATGATCTATTTCTTCTTTTCCTACATCCCTGTTAAATGAGATGTTTGAGGAGACCTGAGCCAAGGGAAAGGTTTTGCAGTCTCGTTTGGATAGCTATTGTTCTTCTTCCCTCTCCGTTTCCATTTTGTAGCCCTCCATCTGCAACAGATCCAAAAGGCCTCATTTGAAGAAACTTAAGAAAAACAGAGATGGGCTTAGATAGCATAACTAATTACAGAAACGCAGAAAGTTTACTTTTGTATATAACGATTGTGACTATTTCTTGGCATAACGTCTGTTCTGGAGAGTCTTGTTTTTATGAGGAACGGGAGGATTTGGCTGCTGCTGCATTAGAGCAGCTCACAGCGAAGTACAAAGATTAAATGCTTCTAAACTGAAGCTACAGACAAACAGTGTGTAGCATCAGCTGTGAGGAGGGTGCTTTCTGTGCCCAGTAAGTCTTGTCCCTAAATCATCTAAGATGTACTGCTAGGATGTGATAGCAGATTTCCATGAAAGTGTATGACCCAAAGTGCGATTGAACCAACCTAAAATTCATTGTGTTGTTTTCTTTATTCTGTAGCACTTACAGGTTTGTTGAACGTGCAGATAGTCCTTTCGGTATTGGAATATGGAATCATTGGAAAACTAGTCAATAAAGATCTTCAGTCTGGGATTCATCTGATCTGTCTTTGCCTGCTGTGAAACAGTTAGTCCAAACCAGCTGTTTAGGCTCCCTGAGTGTCCAGTGGGTTCCTTTTTTCATTATCAGATAGCTAAAAGCTACGGGATACTGACTTCTCAGCTGAGGGAGCCTGGACACCAAGCTTCAAATAAACCCCACACCAGATGTGTAGTTGTTGGCTTTGTCCCTGTTCTGATCAGCCTCAAGTAATTTTCTGTATTTCTAGTAAATGGAGAGTTATGGGGATCATATAAGAAAAGCAATGAGCACTCAAGACAGATAAAGCCAGTGTAAAGATGAAGGAAATCCTCATCTATTCAGTCATTTTTTACCATAAACACTGGAGTGGTGAAGTTGTTAGAAGCAAAACGAGTGGAGTTTGCAGAGCATAAGAAGTCAGGACTAAGCCTTTATGCATATCCTTACTCAGCCAGGGAGTGGCTGGGATGTTACTGACTAGTTTTTAGGACATATACCTTGGAGACTCCCTTGTGAAAAGGTTCTTGTTGAGTAAGTTTTACATGGCAGAAAAGAAAAAAAATTGAGAAAAAAGTCCATGTTGCAACTTTGGGATTATTTTTTTTTAAAAAGTGGTGAATTTCTAATTGTTGTTTTCTTTCCACAGCTGCTTGCAGAGGACTGGCCTTTTGGTGTCGAAATGTGCAAATTGGTACCCTTCATTCAAAAGGCATCAGTGGGCATCACAGTGTTGAGTTTGTGTGCCCTCAGTATAGATAGGTGAGACCCATGTTTTTCAGCAGACTGTAATTCCTTTTCAATACGGGCATTGGCTCAAATTCGCCCTTCCACTCAGCTAATACAATATGAATAAGCTGAGTTTAAGCTGGTTAAACCAGGTGGGTTTTCTTATATTTTTAATTTGCAAATGCATGCTTTTGTTTCAGGTACCGAGCAGTTGCTTCTTGGAGTCGCATTAAAGGAATTGGAGTGCCGAAGTGGACTGCTGTTGAAATTGTACTGATCTGGGTTATATCGGTGATATTGGCTGTTCCAGAAGCTATCGCATTTGACATGATTACGATGGAGTACAGAGGAAAGGATCTTAGAATCTGCCTGCTTCACCCCATGCAGAAAACATCCTTTATGATGGTAAGACACTGATGTTTATAAAATCTCTGGAACAGTTCCTTGGATCTTGTCACTGTTGTGTGTATTGTAATGTGCACAAGGGTATGTGAAATGTCGGTGAATATAATGTTAAATGAAATACTGACAGATTTCTGAAGTATATTGGTTAAAAGAAGAGCATTCAGAACTTTTGTCTTTTTGGGGGCTTTGGGCATGTTACTGTCTTGTCCCATTTTCTCTTTTCTGTAACGTACACCTTATAGAGACGCTTTTCAGGACAGACTGAACAATTAGCTATAGCACAGTTTCCAGAATGCTCAACATTCAACTCCTAACAAAATTTTTGCTTTTGTTTTCCTTCTAGTTTTACAAGCAAGCTAAAGACTGGTGGCTGTTTAGCTTTTACTTCTGTTTGCCACTGGCTATCACAGCATTTTTCTATACTCTCATGACGTGTGAGATGTTACGAAAGAAAAGTGGGATGCAGATTGCTTTAAATGACCACTTAAAACAGGTAAAAATTTATCCCTGACAACTCTGTGGGCTGTAGAGAGGATGGCAGTGATTCCTTTGCCGACTTTACTGCTGCATCATTATTCTGTTCTTCTATAATAACTTCAAGATTACTACTAAGGAAACGCTTCCTAACAGTGGTGCTGCTGAACTTATATGTATGTTTATCCCTCAGATACCTAAGATTTTCACTGGCAATCACAAAACTTTTTTTTTCTTGTTTGGTGTCAATCCTTCAAGTTTTATAGTTCTTATATTTTCTTTACAATAATGAGAGCTGGATATTTTGTAATGAAAACTGAGGTCGTGCTGTAATGTAGAAGCTGGTGCTGTAAATTTGTTAATTATTTTGAATCGATTTCATGCTGAACTATAGTGAGGTTAGCAGTATATGCTGGCAGAACAAACCACGTTCCAAAACACATTCCAAGTTAGCAGTGCACCAGAGACAAACATCATACGTCACTGGAATTAAGCTATATTTGTACTATAAAGTATATTTATGCTTCTTTGCTCTTACCTCGATAAAGCTGTAATTGAAATCTCTTGGGCATTTAAAATAAGACCTGAGATCAAAGCGCAAGAAACTACAATTGAAAACAAGCTGGTATTTGAAAGTGACTGGGGAGACAAATATGTTCTTCATTTTAATTCAAACGGCTGTTTTTATGTCCTTGACTTTTTCATTTTATTACTCATACTTTTTAAAATTTGAGATACAGAGAATCAGTGCAAGACATCTAAAACAATAGAGAGATTAAGTACATATTCCAAGAAAATAAGGTATTCTGGTGTTCTCCTAATTCCTATTTTGTTAGGGGCTTTGTTTTGTTTACTAAACATTTGGATGTTAGAAGACAACAACAATCAAGAGACAGACAGAAACTATAACGCTCTTCTGTCCAATTTTTTCAGAGACGTGAGGTGGCCAAAACCGTGTTCTGTCTGGTACTTGTTTTTGCCTTGTGTTGGCTCCCACTCCACTTAAGCAGAATATTGAAGCTCACTATTTATGACCAGAAGGACCCCAACAGATGTGAACTTTTAAGGTGAGACTGTAAAAATAAAATGCCTGTGTGCTGCTGACGTTCTCCCTAAGCATATTTGGATTTCCCAAGGAACTAGCTTACTCCATGTGTCTGAAGTTCTCCCTGCATCTTCATCCAGGACACTCTCGTTTCACTCTAGCAGCAGAGTCAGGAAATTATGAGGAATCCCATGAACACAGGGGCTTCTGTCCTGTTTGCCTGTCTTCTCCTGATCTCTTTTGGGACTGTCCTGTTGTCTTGTGGCGTTACGAGGGCTGAGGGCGAACTTCTGTCCCTGTTTTCCCTTTTAACAGAACAGATAGGATTAAACCCGTGAAGAAAACCTCATGCATGTTTCCTCCAATAAGTTAAGGTGGTTGGATCTTCTGAAATTACTTTCATGAGAATGGTCTACCAATTCAAACTTTATTACTGAGCCTCCATGAGTTAATCCCATTGATATAAACCCTTTTACTATTACTTCTAATAGGCATGGCTGAGTGAAGCTGAGTCCAATTTTCATAGCTGTAAACCTCTACTAAGCCTTTTCAGAGAAAATTTACTTACACTTACTCTAATTTCCACACAGCTTTTTTCTTGTGATGGACTACATTGGTATTAACATGGCTTCACTGAATTCCTGCATCAATCCGATAGCTCTGTATTTGGTGAGCAAAAGATTCCAAAACTGCTTTAAGGTAAGAGGCTGCTGGGAGGTGCTCCTCTGGTTAAAAGATGATGTCAGCAGTAAAATTCATTCTTTAACATAACACAAAGTGTTTTAACTGGTCATTAAATTTTACTTTGAATTTTAACTGGGTTATGGTAGGTGGTGTCTTTCATAGGGACAAAAAGAGAAAGCAAAAGAGAGGAGCGTACAGTAAATCCTCTCGGCACCGTGCTAATCAGTGCTACATCACTTCCTGACTGGAGCTGGCACCCCGCTGCTTTGAGAGCACTGACAAAGCAGACTCGGACTGTGCTGCAGAGATTCACGTAGCCATATCCTCTGCAACCCAGAGGGGAGGGTGCTGACCCTGGGTTCCCCCCATCCTGATCAAGCGCTTAAATCAGTCGGCAGCTATGTAAGGCAGAGAGTGCAAGTATCCAGTTGCCCCTTTTCAACACCAACATTTTATGAGACAGACCTGTCCGTAGTTTTGCCTTGGTTTGAGTGAATGGTCCTGGGCACTAATTCTCCACACAGGATCTGAGGCTCTGGATTGCATGCGGATTGCAGCCCAGCAGTCCTTCAGCCTTCATGTCTGCTCAGAAAATGTCCAGATTTGGGCTTTTTTGTGTCCCCTACCCTGTGTCTGTCTTCAGACACTGTATCAGGGTTCTTACATTGCCTGCCACAAATTCTTAGATTTTTCTTTTCTTACCAAGCATTTAACCATTGGCCATTGCTAAGCTTATTGCCTGGCTGTGTAAATTCCTTACTGGCTGCGTCTTTCCATCAGAAGCCAATCAACTCTACATCTAGTAGCATTAGGGTATTTCCCACATAACTGTGACAGCACATGCTGCAGAGGTTTTAGTGTTGGTCTCATCTTCCCTGTCTACATTGCTGGCTCCCTGAAAGACTTACTGGAGCTGCAAGCACGTAAGAGGTCTCTAGCATCCTGAGCATGGAAACAAGTGGGTGTGCAGGATCCCAGGATCCCAGATGGACTTCCAGCACCCAAAGGCCAGTCAGTAGCCTCAGCAAAAGGTCTGCAGTACATCTAGTAAATGTATGAACTGTATGTAGATTTTTACCATGCCTCTCCTTAGTTGTCTTTTTCCCCCCCCTCAAAAAAATCAACTGAACAGCAGCGTCTTGCTTAGGAAGTATAGATTACTATACTACACTTTTTTCCAAGAAACATTATCAGAGAAAGGGACGACAAGGAGTCATAGTTTTATTTTCAGGTGCATTTAGAATTGCAGACCAGACTCACAAGAAGTATGTGTGTGGCTATTATTGTATACAACTCAATATAACTCTTCCTGCTCTCCAGCACTCAGGTTGCTAATGGGGCATCCCAGATGTTAGTGGCCATTTGAGCAATGTCAAGCTTAATTTTGTTTCTTTGCTTACGCTGTAATCCCAAAATGGCAGCTTTTACCCTTGCTGTTCCCTGCTGTACTGCTGAAGAAGGGCAGCATTTCAGTGCATTTTGCCACATGCGCAAAACAAAATGATGTAAAATGTTTATTCCTTTTATTTTAACAGTCATGCTTGTGTTGCTGGTGCCAATCCAAAGATCTGTTGTCCCTGGAGGAAAGGCAGTCCTGCTTAAAGTTCAAAGCTAATGAACATGGATATGATAATTTCCGCTCCAGTAACAAGTACAGCTCTTCATAAAGCAAGCATAAAAGGTATATTTGCTTACATGAATGATGGTGCCTTTTTAAGTAAAAGTGGCAATTACTTTTAACTAGATGGTAACGTTTAGAAAAATCTAATATTATGTTTGCACAAAAAAGGTTATTAAAAAAAATAATTGCCCCAAAACTGTGTCATGTTCAAAATCATGGATGTTCATAAAATTGTCATGTATGGAACATGAAGAAAAGTGTAGAAAGAACAAGTCATTGTTAGCACTTGAATACTTCTGAATCAGCACTTCCAAATGATCCCCACGTCCTGTACATTAAACGTTCATTTGTATTATCACTATAACTGTTGTAGGAACTGAAGACAAAGTAATTACTAAGCAGTATAATAGAACATAAATTGGATCAAAGCCATTATTATATAAAAATCAATGTATTATCTTTTATAAAGCAGATTAACCACCATCACTACTGTGTTGTTTTTTTTAAATCTAACATGAAATACTTTGTAATAGAAGTTTAAATGTAAAAAAGTAGAATTTTTATCAGGGGTGTTATAGAGGTAGCTAATGAAAATATTAAAGGATGCAGTCAAGTCAAAAGTGCATTTCACTCTGATGATTGTTTTTACCTATTATTATTGTTAGAAGGAACCTCCCGAGGCCTCTATAAATACCGTTTTGTAACCACTTGGTGTGTTCGGTGCATTCGGCAGCATGTTGGGTATGGTCCCATTTCACTGCTTCCACATTATCTGAGTTTAATGACAGCAGAGTAGAGAAAAACACACCAAAAGCAAAAATTAGTACTACTAGAGCCATATAAACAATGGCTAGTGTTGGAAACTGGCTGTTTTTAACTGAAAACAAATCGATTGTGTCCCATGTAAACTCAAGATACTTTTGTGACAATTTACAACTGTTTTTGCAATCCAAACACTGTCTTGGGGCAAAATCCTTTAGAAATAGCAGGTGGAAAAAATGCTACCAAGGTAAACAGAGAATTTGAACTTCTATTTTCATTTAGATTTAAATCTTCATTAAAAAAATAATTCACGAACTGTACTTCTAGAGAACAGTAATATCGTAGCACACTCATCTTCAGACTGCTTTGAAATATGTTCTACTTCTGTAGTTCCATATTTGTGGGCTTAAGAAGATGTGATTAGTTTCTGCTTCTGTAAATAGTTTAGTGAAGCGTAATTAATTATAAAGTATTACAATATGGGCAGGACCCTGTGAGAAAACAGAAAGGTAAAGATGCCTGTAGTAAACATGATGTGTGTTGCCAGGAGCAATGCACATTTTGTGCATACATGACAGGTCATTCTTTGGCTTTTCATTTCCTATTGATTTGTTACAGATGTCCCCAAAGACTTATTAGTATATTCCATGCACTAAGGCATGAGTTTTTCAAGAAAAAATGTCACAAAACATGCTTTTATAAAAGACATGTTTTCAATAGGCATGGTATTTTATTATAATAAAAATATTTATCAAAACTCAGGAATTTTTATTTTATTTCCAAATTTCACATGTAAGGATTTTTACTGTTTTTTCCAGTCTTGATTAACTTCAGATTTTTTAATAAACTGCCTTAAATATGCTCAGGATGGAAACAATTTCTCATTAAAATGTTCAGCTGATGTTGCCTTAGATGAGTTTCATCTCATCTGACTTTAGGTAGCTACAGCTACCTTGCAAACAGCTAAAAACAGAACCCCGTTCCTGGCGTTGCCCCATCAAAAGCTAGTAAGTGTATGCTTGTATAAGCAAGCTGAGGACCTATGCACATGCATTTGAGCATGGGCACGTGTGTGTATGTGTGTGTGTGTGAGTATGTGTGCAAGTGTGTACGTTGTCTACCAGTAAGTTGCTGTTACCTTCTTCCTGCAGCATGTGCACCCAACTGCTATCATGCTGAACTTTTATAAATATTAAACTATTTAAAGTTTTGTCCTTTACAACTTTACCTTAACTTTCATGGTAACTTTCTCATGGTAAGCCGTGAATATCACTTCACTTCACCCTGCCTGCATCTATTTCTGTGAAACGTGTTTCATCTGTTAAGGATGGATAATCAATTAAATCCTAAGTTTGATATTGATCAGTGTTATTTTCATCAAGTTATATCTTTACAATATTGTACATGTATATTATTGTTATTTTTATTTAAAATATAGCTGTTGTATTGGCAAATGTGTATCATATTTTTCATTTTTTCCTTGACTAATTCTTTGTTAAGACAACCTGCTAAGTCAGACATTTAGGATTTGCAAATAAAGACTATATACACTGCCCACTTTTTGGAGTTAACATATATGTATTAGTACACTTTTTGTCTTTTTTTTGCAGTATTTTTGAAAGCAGTATTTTTGCTGAGGCTCTCATTTTGTGTAATAAAAATTTTCCAAACTTCTGCTCTCATATAGTTAAAAGAATACACAGGAGAGCTCCAGTGCATCTGTGTTCTAGCTAAAATTAAACCTCTTAATACTGACGACAGGCATTTTCTAAAGTCCTCAGTACATGTCTATTCCTCCATCCGCTGAAATCGATGAATGTTTAACCGTTCGATTCAGCTGGAGCAGAATTGGGGCACAGCAATAGCTCTTTCAGAAACCTAGCTGACATTGGCTACCTTGAATTAAAAAAGCTAAATACTAATTTTTTTTTTTTTTTTGTTGACAAAGGAGTTGTTTAGAAAAGTTAGGAAAAGAGGGTAATATCAGCCAGTCTAAGAGTCTCTTAGCCTCAAACATGGTCACGGGTAGCAGAACAACTGGGGAGAGGTACATGCATCTTTATAGGAGTGTGACGTGCTTGCCCAGAGTGGTGTGACAGAGTAAGAGTCATCTGTCCCAGTGGCCTGAAGAGTTGACACAGAACGTCTTGAGATGAAAAAAAAAAAAGTTGTAAGAAACTACATCACAGCTCTGTGTTTTGGCCTTCGGATAGTAGCTAGGTTTTAATTCCCCAGCTGCTCTGAATTCTGCCTGCACGCAGCTCTCTTGGAGTTACGAGAGGGCATTTCAGACTGGGTGGACTGAACTAATACACTGGTACTACACCTCAGAGAATCAAATGCAGAATTTGATGGTTATGAAGCATCTACTGTGAGCTGTGGCATTTCACTGTCCAAGATAGCTCTTAATCAACACACAGTTGGCTTAGCAAGTGAATGTTGTATGTACTGAAATAATGTTAAAAGGATTTTTTTTAATTGTTCTGTATAGCTGTGTAAAATAATTCTAGAATTCGTTTTCTTTTCTCACTTGAAATAACAACTGTGGTTCAGACAGTGTAAACATCCTAAGTTACCAATAAAATATTTGTAATTTTGATTATTACAAAAAGACGTCTGACCTTTTTTCTTCTAGGAGGTCCCATTTAATTGTTGACCAGTGACAGTGATGTAAAAAAGACATCAGCAATTCAGAACTAAAAACCAAAGCTTTGGAGTGGGGTAGTTTTATAGAGCTGAAAACTGGAGAGAGTTCAGACTTGCGTACGCATTGCAAAACAGTCTGATGTTCGTTGGAACAGTCGTGCCTGTCTTTGCTCTGTTTGTTTTTGCTCAAAATGTCAGTTGCAATCTCTTCTCTACACATCCATATATAGTCACAAATCCTCCTGTGTTAGGGACATCACAAATAAAAGGCATGAAACTTTTAGTTTGTTAATTTAGAAGTGCATACGCTCAATACCGGTATATGCCTCATGAAAACTATCATCCCTTTGCATGCTGACAGTGTAATTTTGTGCATATTTCAATTTACCTGTGTTAAAGCAGTGGAAAACAGTATTGGACTAAATAACACTGTAGCTGGGCAAATATATAACTTTATATGCTTGCAGTATCTGTACATCCTAAAAAGCGTTTGCTGTTACTGCTGGTTTGTTCCAAATAGTTAGGTTTCCTTCTGTTTAATTGGTGGCCTGCTGCATCCATGTAGATTTGTCTTTTTTCATGGTCCCAGGACCTTTAGGACATAGTTTCATGTTTCCTGTGCCTGGAACAGAAGCACCTGTAGAGGTGAGATCCCTTGCAAGTAAATTTTCTACTTAATATCTTTCATGGCCTCTTCACTTCCTTTTCCGTCATTTTATGCTATGGGGCAAAGTCTTCACCAACCATTCATTACAAAGAAGCATTCTTTGCATATTTCTTTTGAGATCCTACAGCTTTCTACAGGTAGGCCACAGTCTTCACAGTGCAGCTGACTTACTCCCTTGCTACAATTCACTTCTCTAACTATTGGTCTCATCCACAGATTTATCTGCTGCAGCCTTGGCTCTTTCATTTAAGGGATTAACTCCAGCTTGTTGTCAGTTTTCTAAACACACTAGAACTTACATAGCAACATGGCTATACATATAGTTTACATTCTTCAAACACTGACTCACTCTAATCACTCTTGAGAAGGGTAGATTTGGCACTCTAGTGTTGGTGGAGAAGGGTGGTCCAACTGGCAACCTGTGGCTGGGTCTGGCCCATGGAGTGGTTCACTTTACTGTACCTTCCTACAGCCTGCTGTTCAGACCGTCATGTTCTTGTAATCTGCTCATGAAGGCCCAAGAGTTTTCCATGTACAAGCTCTGCACTCCTGTTCAAATTTCTAATCCAAGTTGCTGAATGGATGTCCAGGACGTCAAGAAAGACAAAAGGACTCAAAATGAGTTTCCTGTGTTCTGCTGTTCACCTTTCTTAATCAGCAGTGGTAAGATTACTGTATTACACATCATCAGCAGTCAGATGCTTTATTGGTTTGCGATTGCTAATTTAGAAGCACTATCATTAAAATGCTGGCATCCATGTGGTCTTGTCAGTCTTTCTAAGTACTGTCATTTAGCTGTGAAGGAGGTCCTAAAGTTCACCCTCACCACTGAAAAGGCACATCCCCCCTTCAGTCCTCTTTCTTTCTCTTGAACAAGAAAACTATCACTTCTAGTAGAAGAAAATTCTACTACAGTTACGAGTAGAACCTTCAGAAATAGACGTTTTACCTTAGTAATCAGTAACTTAAACTTCCATGAAATCTCCATGACAAGCCAAAGATGTCCTGATTGTGGGAGGTAGTACCTGGAAGGAATTGCACTGTAGTGATGTGGTAACTAGTTAGATAATACAGCTCATCAGGGAGCTATGTATGTTATTGGATGTGAGGCTGCATCAAGATTTTCAGAACAATAACGTGGAAAATACCACATTAATACCTAGATGATGCCCATCAGTGGATATCGACAATTATAACTTCCACATTGCCCTGAAACCTCCCGTCCCCTGTAGCCAGCCTAGAAGTGTGCCCTGGAAAAAGTGGGAGTCAATGCCTGAAACCAAGTAAAACCTGAAAGGAAACACTGGTAAGGAATTAGGGTGACCATACCTCCTTCACAAACCACAATTTTCAAAACTTGCTTCCACTTGGGTTTTTTGCTGTTGAGGGAGAAGGATGAGAGGGAGTGTTTGTTGCCCTTTTACCTTTTCATGGCCTTCATTTTCCAAAGTTTGCATTAGTGGCTCACAAGTCTGGTTCCCCTGAAGGAACAGAGCAATGGTGAAACTGAGGGAGCCAGACAATGGCTCTTTTTTGAAGGTACCAGGAAAAAGAATAATGACAAATCCTCAGGATGCTCACATTTTCATGAGAAGGACGGGTTCAACACATACCCAGCCTTTGCAGGGGCAGGAGAGAAGTATGCCAAAAAACATATAAAAACAAAACTAGTGGATTTGGTAAGTGTTAGTTGGAGCTGTGAGATGGCAGAATTCGTGCAAACTGGATTTTTTTTTTTTTTTAAATGAAACTGAACTGGAAAAAGCTCATCATTGCTAATGAGTGTTTACAGGACCAGACTGGACCTTGCTAAAGGTATAGGAAGCTTTTCCCTGAAATGCATCTACAAGAGGTAGCACGTCCTGCAGATCTGGCCCCATTGGTCTTCTTAACTTGCTGGCATAGATGTATTGTGAGAGGTTCACTTCTGCTGTTCTTTAATACCTGGCAGCTGCAGCAATCACACACATACACTTTTGATACATATTTATATGTATACATCTGTATACATATATATTTTTATACCTCTATACAAATAAAAACCATTACATATTATGTAGTCTAAATTGTGTGATATACAGGATATTTTTCATTAGTATTGTCCGAAAAAGTCGTTTCAATAAAATCAAGCATTGCTACAAAACCATATTGATCTGAACAATACGTAGCCCACTGTCTGTTTTTAAAAAAATGCAACGTGCAATGTGTTCTGTCACTTTGATCTCATAGTTCTAATTTTTAAGGGTTTGTAAAATATATTTTGAATCAATTTTACATTAGTTCATGCCATAGCACGAGGAATGTAAACTATGCATGTCACACGTAAACTATGAATGTCTGCCTAACTATTGGACTAGCCTATTGCATTTTAAAATTTTACGTTCAGAAGCATTAATAGTAAAGGCCACTGACCACTGACAGAAATATTTCTGTTTTTTTCTGACTTGGATATCTGTTCATAACAGAAGTTTGAAATACTGACAAATCATGCGCTACTCACTGAATGACAAAATTATGAAATGGAACAAAAGTATGTATAAACATTTATTAAATGGTATTCATAATGAAACTCTGAAGTTCGAAAGAGAAATTGTTATGAAATAACGTTACGATTTTGTTACTTTAAAAATTGGCAATTTAAATATTTCATAACTTAATTTTGTAAGTTTTACCACCATTTTAGGATAATGGAAAAGCTTTTCTTCCCAAAAGTTTTAGAGCTTTATATTTTGATACGAGATGGAAACAGACTATAAAATGTGAAATGAACCGTGAAATCGATACTCTGTTTCAACTACCTCCACAAGTTACGAAGATACTTCCCGTAGGACTAACTACTAAAAACCTTTGTTAAATTTGTTTACCCAAATTTCATGTTAAAGAACAATCAGACAAAGAATATGGCAAAATCCTTAATATTTGCAATTCAGTATTTAGTATCTTGGAAACATTTGATCTTGTTGCACAAGTGTTCATACTTAAGCTGAGGTATTTCACTTGCAAATGCCTTCATTGGAAAAACCACGTGTCACAAATAGGTGAGGTAATTTAATATTTGTTTACATGGGTATGCGATTTATACAACAGAATTTAACAAATTATTATTTAGTTAACGAAAAAAGAATGCATTTCTATTGCAATACTTAATATACATTTAAACTACTCTATTCATAAACATCTCTTTGCATATATGTGTTTTTATCAGAGTGTGTACATAGACAAATATATATATATCACATAAGCCAAAATGTTGGTCACAGTTAAAGAAGCAGAAAAAACTAGAGAAGGTATAGCTGGGAGTAAAAATAGCAGAAATTTCTAGTATATATGATTTGCTGTGACTGCCACTGTGCTGTTACCTACTCAAGAGCTTACAGCTTTCATAGAAATAGCCAAGTTTTCCAACTACTCAAGGTCTGACCATGCTTACTCCAGTCTTTCCAATGAGTTGTAAAACCTGGACTACAATCACGTTTCATGGCACTCGTACAGAAGAGCAGGATTGCCAACCATGGGCTCTTGGCCAAACTCCAATTTAAATAATTACAATCTGCTTCCTCTGTTCCTCTCTCTTCCTATTGATGCAGCACCACTCAGAAGAGCACACTGCCCTGTTCTGCAGTTTCGCGCTTTGCACAGAGACATCTGCTCTGTCTCACGCTGGAGGTGACTGAATTTCAATGCTAGAAAATGGGAGCCTTCCAAATCCTTTGTCAGTTTGTAGAGTATACGGGGTGTTTCAGAATGAAAAGCAAAATTTCAGTTTAAAATCAGTATCTTAACATTGTTTCAGTATATGTCAACTCAATGTTAAGTGGATCTAAATCACTTCTTTTTTTACTGACTCTGTTAAGGAGTTTTATAAACATATGTTTTAAAAGGCTTTTAAATTTTAGTGTATCTTTTATTTGGATAGCTAGAAAGAATTATGACCTGGAATCCATTAAATAGTACTCAAGTAGGCATGTCTACAAGGTTGAGTGTAGAAAGCCAGGAGCTGCAGAGCTCGGTGTGCACCAAGCTCAGTCTAAGATAGTTGCATTTCTTCCAGACCACGCTAACTTCTGTTCAACTCAAATCTTGGGTAGAGTGAGCTAGTGTCAGTCTGCTTCCACCCATGCAGGTGGATCCTAAGTGATGTGTAACTTACTATGGCAAGACTAAGTGTTTGAACCATTAGACTGTACAAGTATGACAAGATCATCACCTTTTATTAGCTTTATTAAAAAAAAAAGAAAGCTTGTTAAAAAAAAAAAAAAAGCTTGTTGTTTGCTTGTACAGAAATTTCAGCATTCCCAATGGCAAACAAAGTATTTTCCAACCAATGATGTTTGTGAAGTAAGAGGCGGCTTGGAAATGAACTGGATTTGATTGTATTTGTTTGAAAGAATCAGCAAAGAACTGGCAATACTGGTTTTAAGGTATTTTGTTTCTTAAATGCAGTTTTAGAATATCTGACAGATAACAAGAGGTTCAGCCACGTGCCTGGTGAACAGACAAGAGATAGCGGGCACAAATTGAAATACAGGAAATTTAATTTATAAGAAAATCATTCTTTAGTAGAAATCTGAAACAGGTTGTCCAGAGAGGCCGTGGAGCCTCCATCCTTGGAGATAATTAAAACATGACAGGGCACAGCCATGAGCACCTTGCTGTAGGTGACTCTGCTTGGAGCCGGGTGGTGGAGTAGGTGATTGCCAAAGGTCTCAGCCAACTTCAACATTTCTGTGATTCAAATATAATCTATTCTATCATGTATGTAATTCCTACCTGAACCTAGGAAAGCTGCCACAGTTGGAGAATGGGCATACGATCAGACAGACAGGTTACTGCATTAGAAAAAAGCGGAGATCCCATTTTTGCCCTTACCTGTTCCTATTTCAGTGCTGGTCAAGACTTTTTTTTAGTCACTGTTCTTTGACTAAAAAGATACTGGGAGATTATAGATGAAGAACTGCTCTTTTGATTTGCAGCGCTGAGTAAGAACAGATGTACTTAGGACAACAAGTCAGTGGACATTTTGGAAAGTTTGTCTTGCAATGCACTAAAACTGACTTCCTTGTGGGATAGAAGTCAATGGAAGTTTGCAGGCAAAGATGTGTTGATGTGTAAGAGAACTGACAGGACTTTCTTAGAAAAGGCCCTTCAGGGCTATAATTTTTTTAAGGGTACTATGGGAGAGCTATGCTGTAGTTGACGTGTTGATTTTAGGAGAGATTAACAAGTTGAATTCCATTGAGTGATTTATTTATTTATTTATTATTTTATTTTATTTATTGTGGGAAAATGCATGTCAGGTATAGTTCTGATAATACTAGGTAGGTATTTTTACTTTTTAGTTTAAAATAAATATTCAAAGTCTGCATGTCTTCTTTCTGCAGACTCTAACGTATGTGGGATTTGTCTACCCTTTCATATCCTTCAACAAGGATTAAGTTATGATTGTGTCTCTCATTGCATTAACTCATCGTATAGTAAATATTAAGCCATGATCTCTCAAGATTTTCTTAATAATTTTTTCTATAAGCTGATTAAATAACATGAACCTAGTGCATCTTTTGGAGGGTAAGAAGCAAAAGAATATCTTATTTGTAAGGTGACACTAGTAAAAATGTACACAATTTCCTCCATTTTGTCCCATTAACAATTGTAGGCATTTAGAATGACCTTGAAGTAGTAATTCTGTTGTTCAGAAACCTTTGATTTTGCTGGGCTTCTTGAAAAGCAGGAAGGAAGATGTGAAACACACATCATATATATACAGATGTCAAGTACAGTTAATGAAGATAAGCAGATGCATTCCGTAATAGTACTTAAACAAGAGGACGGAACACATTGTCTACTTCGATTAAAAATTTTCTCTTCAAGGCTCCCTACATGACCAGGCATGTCAGTTCCTTCACCTCATTTACACCAATATGCTTTTAAAATTATTCCTTAAAATATACACCACATTAAAAACAACACCAGACTTATATGTAATACACTATTAGAGATTTGCAGCTACAACTGCAACGTAAGCACTTAAGATTGCAACTTATTTTGCTTTAACAGGCACACAATAGACACTGACAAACTACAACACAATATTTGGAAGATATTAAAATCAAAGTTATCTCACAATGGGACTCTAAAAAATACTTATTGTACATATGACTGTCCTTTCAATATGTCCCAGAATGGTAAAACATTAAATAATCTTTAGACATTGATCCATTACCACCCCCTGATCTTTCCTTCTTGTGGCAGTGTGCACTAGCTTTTACAAAGTTTCACACTGTTGACTGCAGATCAACTTACTGGTCTCTGATTCATCAAGGCTCTTTTGAATCTAATACTACCTTCCAGTGTGCTTCCATATTCCATTTCATATGCAATTCATTAAGCGTACACCACCTACCCAAGTCAACTATAAGAGTACTGAACAGAACCATGTCCGCAGATGCAAGGTCTTACTTGGAATGATCTGCCAACTAGAGAGAGATAGCTCCTATTAAGGGTGGTTTTAAAACCATGTGAGTTTAGAATAACCATACAGTCATTACTTTTCAGATAAATCTTCTTCAGGATTGTCCTGGTTTCATCTGGGATAGTTAATTTTCTTCCTAGTAGCTGGCATAGTGCTGTGTTTTGAATTTAGTACAAGAAGAATGTTGATAACACACGGATGTTTTAGTTGTTGCTAAGCAGTGCTTACACCAGTCAAGGACTTTTTCAGCTTCCCATGCTCTGCCAGGTGCACAAGGAGCTGGGAGGGGGCACAGCCAGGACAGCTGACCCCAACTGGCCACAGGGCTATTCCGGACCATATGACGTCATACTCGGTATAAGGGGGGAGTCACCCAGGAGACAGCAATCACTGCTTGGGGTCAGGCTGGGCATAGGTCAGCAGGTGGTGAGCAATTGCATTGTGCATCGCTTGTTTTGTATATTCTGTATATTCTCTTACTATTTTTTTTCCTCTGCTGTTTTATTAAACTGCCTTTATCTCAACCCATGGGTTTTACCTTTTTTCTTATTCTCTCCCCCATCCCACTGAGGGGGGGAGTGAGCGAGTAGCTGTGTGGTGTTCAGCTGCCTGCCAGCTTAAACCACCACAAGGGTGTTCATGAGGACATCATGTGAGACAAGGTCAAAAGTCGGAGAAAAATTGAAGCCTAACCTCTAAGCTAGTCAGTCCTTATTTCTGTCTCATGTAACTCAAACACATCGTTGCCCCAGCCACCACTGCATACACACGGTCTCTTGCACAGAGCCTTCTTTCTGTTCCTGTTCATGCTGTTCCATACTGTGGTGCCTTCCCACCCTAAGTTTGGACAACATGGATTGCGAGACACAATAGGGGAGGAATCGAAACTTAATCCTATGGCTGCAGTTGCTATCCCAGCAGGACACCTCTTTTAAAGAGCTCGCCTCTGGGATCTCCCTTTCTTTAAAGCAGAAGACAGGCAGAACTGGTGTCCTTGTCATGGCTGCTGCTTTGAGCACAGTCGACTGGAGGTCCTAGGCCTGAGGAAATAGCTTCTTGTCTGTGCAAGGGACAGGATCCACAGTGCTGAACTGAATAGCATTCAAAGGAGCCATGTTCAGGGAGGGGAAGGGTCACATAGCAAGGTTTTAGCATAAAAACCTTGGAAATCTATTCTCAGGGCTGCCCCATGGGCAGCTTGCTCAGTTACTGAAACTGCAACAGAAAAACTATTGAACAAAAAAGAGAGAGAGAACCATTTCTGATGCAGCTCGTTGCTATGTAGATTACATCCTGCAGCTCGTTTAAAAAGCACAACAGCCCTTGTGGTCATGGCGCATGGCCCTTAATATAGCACAAGAACCACTTTGGGGTTCCACAGGGTTTCTCGGTGGTGTTCAACTGCTGCATATCTGTTAGATGTGCATTGAGCATGCTGTGGACTCCATAGGTTCACACACTAATACCCCCATCAGATGTTGGAGGACCGTTCAAATGGAGATGGATTTAGTTTCTTCCAAAACTAATCTACTTTGAAACTGCTGAAATCGATCTGAGAACCAAACCAAATCCCAAGTGAAGAAAATCAAGGGGTTTATTTCAAAACCCACCCTATTTCTCTGAATCAAACTGCTGTAGATAGAGGCAGAAGCACTTTAGGAAGACAGATTCATGAGGCACCTAAAATTTAGATACAGGTTACTCCCTTAGTCCATCTTGATTTAATCTACACATGCTTTCACTGATTTTATATCCATCCTCAGCCTTCTCTCCTCTCGAATTTCTGTGTAATTCCTTTTTATTTTTCAGATTATCAAAGTGTTTCTACACTTGCTTTTAGCAAGAGAGCTGTAATTTTGAGTTTTCATTGCATATTTATATACTGGGGTTGTTTATTTGGGGCAAGCTTTTTAGAAAGATGTTGCAAAGTTCCAAGTGACTATAATATCTAGGAAACCCTTGTTTAAGGCAGAATATATAATACATGCTCCTAGCCCACACCGGTATCATGGAATCGGAGAACGTGTCTGGAACATTCCAGGGATGAGATCCAGTAATGCAAATAATTACTTGCATGTTGCAAATATTTATCTGGAGTAAATAAAGAGTGAGAGAGGTTCTGGTGCAATGACTCACCTACTGACCCAAATGATAAACAACTACAAACAACTGTGAAAAGGTTTCCATTAGATTTTTGTTACTTCACAGTTTTTCACAGAAGAGTTATCCATTTTCTTGTCATCTGTTTCCTCTTCCCAGTACAAATAACGTCACAATATACCCTTTGTTCAATGTTTCTGATTAAATGATACAAATAGGAACATCACACACATCGGAGCCAAAAAACAGCTAAGAAAACCAGGAATAGTGTGTCATAGCGTGGCTGGTATGTTAAGGGAACCAGACACCCTGTAATGTCTCAGCTATTGCTGGTGTCCGGATATGTAAACCAGTTTAAAATACCACAACGCAACTTACAGTAATGACTTTACCTTCATTAAAAAGAGAAGCACTTTATTGCAACCATTTCTTTAGTACATGAAAACGTACTTGCTTAGGGTCTATATTGAACTGGACACACACCAAACAGCTGCACGGCCCTGATTTGTGTAGAGCCGGCCCCACAAAGGGAAGCAGCACAGTCACGTTACCCCAGATGATTGACTGGCCCTTGTGCATGACATGGTTAATTAGCCTGAGCTCATCACCAGAACAACACTGCCGTACTGCTTATCAGATCTAAGGTATCGTCATTCCTATGTCATGCCGTATA
Organism: Egretta garzetta; assembly: GCF_000687185.1. Classification (NCBI taxonomy): domain Eukaryota; kingdom Metazoa; phylum Chordata; class Aves; order Pelecaniformes; family Ardeidae; genus Egretta; species Egretta garzetta. Next base: position 647,706 of record NW_009259795.1, on the reverse strand, counting down.
GATAGAGATACCAGCGCGCTCAGAGCACAGTGAAGAATGGACATAGCCATACAGTCACAGATAAAGGGCAAAAGGGCTCAGATATCTTTATCCAGTCTGATCCCATCAATGACAGAGTGCCCTTGAAAATTAAAACTTGTCTTTAGAGAAATGTCCAATCTAGATTTAAGAAGTGCCAGTGTTGCCACACTTCTTCAGTGAATGAATTCAGCCACTAATTTAGTGGATTGTTAAGAAAAAGAAAGTGCCTTTATTTTTTATTTGAATTTTTAGCTTCACCTTTTTGTCAGAGGGGTTTGTCAGACCTCTGACTTCTGGACTGAACAGCCCTTTGTTATTTGTCCTGCTTTTGCGTACCGTGACCAGTTATCCTTGAGTCATCACATTGACAAACTAAGTAGATTGAACTCCTGGAGACTTTCCAGGTCTTTAATATTCCCATGGCTTTTCTTTAACCTTTCTCCAAATTATTCACATCCATCATGAATTCTGAGCACTAGAACTGGACACACTAGTCCAGTAGCAATTGCTTCTCTGCCAAATGCAGCAATGACTTAACCTTCTACTCCTGTCCAGTGGATACACCTAAGGATAGCATTTGTCTTTTTTTGTCCATGTGGTCTTGATAAAGGTTTATAACATGCCCTGTTCAGAATGATTACGTCCCAGAAAGTCCTCTCTCCCATTTTTATGGCTTACATTTTTGTTCCTAGATGTTAGACCCTCTATTTGGCTGTACAGAAATGTCTTTTTTTTGTCTATTCTTACTTACCCAGTGTCCCTGGACACTCTTTACTGCTGATCCATTTCTTCTTAATTTTTCACTCCTGTTATCTTTGTGTCATCACCAGATTTTGTCAGACAAAATGTTATGTCCCTTTTCCCAGTCATTCGTAAAAATGCTCAATGACATAGAGCCAAAAATAGTCCCTCTGGCATCTCATGGAAAACATAGTTAATTGAACAAGACACAGATACACTCTTATTTACAATTACATATGGAAATAAACAGTTCTTCATCAATGTAATGTGTGCTCTGTTGACATGTTTTTCTATGGTGTGTTAAGGAAGTTGTCATGCAGTGCCAAGTCAAACCTCTACCTCATTTCTCCAACCAAAGTTGGATCTTCATTCAAAATATTCAGTAACTCTGCAAAGATCGATTTATCTTGATTTCATTGACTGAAATTAATATTAACCTTTCTTAATATTTGTTAATCAGTGTATGCAAACTCACCCGTTATTTGGTCTAATACTGTGTTCTGGCTGCCAGGCCTGCATTGTCCACCTCTCATTTTTTCTCCATTTTCTCTTTTAAAATAATGGCACAGTCTTAGCTTCTTTCCAGTCCTCTGGAAATTCCAAGGCTTTTTGAAAATCAACACCAGAGGCTTTTTATACTAATCTCAACACTACTCTTGACAAGGGTTTGGTTGCAAGATTATTGGAACGGCTAACTTAAAATCATGCGATGTCTTGCACCTGCTAGCTATCCTTAGTGTCACTGGGGGATACTAAATCCTCATCACCCAACAGGAAAACATCCTTCATTTTTCTCCCCAGTCCATAATACAGAACTTATGGATGCTTCTGCCTTTTCTCTGTCAGCCATTGCAATTCTGTCAGGGTCATCTAGTCTTTACTATTGTTAGTATCAGTTTTGTTTGGACCTACTCAGAAAATACTTTATTTTTAATCCAGACAGTGCAGGCTTCCTCTTCCATTCCTTAATCTTCTTTCATTATTTTTTTTTATGTGCTGGCTTCTATGTTGTTCACTGATATCATTTACAAATATGTCTTCTTTTTTATTATTTTTTCTGCTCTGATTTCTCTTACATCCAGACTGCTTCTTTTCTTGGATACAACCCTCTGTCTTCTTTTAAGAACTGTAGCTTTTTCAACATCTAGTAAAATATTTCTGAGCAGGTCCTAGTTATCATTCACATTTCTTTTCATATTATTTCTTCTGACTGTATATGCATATCATATTGAATGATAAGATACAGTAACGTGCATACAACTAAGAGATGCAGACTAAATGGCAAAGGCTGTCACTCAGATGAATTGGGCATCCTGCCACTTCAACCATCTGGCAATGGACAAGCACAGGTTTAATGGGAGCAAAGAAACTCAGAAGGATCTATTTACTTACCATTGCTTTGTACACAAAACAGTGAAAGCATCCCCATCACGACACTATAGTACCGCCATCATGTAAGCAGACAAGACATATAGAATCATAGAATCATAGAATGTTTTGGGTTGGAAGGGACCCCCAGAGGTCATCTAGTCCACCCCCCCTGCAGGAGCAGGGACACCACTAACTAGATCAGGTTGCTCAGAATATAAGAATGTTGTGCTAAGACTGAGGAATTAAACCCACAAATCCATGGCATTCGACAGCTACATCTTCATAACAGCATACACAAGACCAGTGTCAGACATGAAAACAATTTTTATTTCTATTAAAAGGTAGTTGCAGTCCTTAGTAGCCTTTAACAAAACGTGCTATTTCTACATGCTTAAAACATGTTTTTGCCTCTGTAAGAAAAAAATGGCAACTTTCTTATTTAGATTTATTGCCTGCTTTGAGGCAATGAGAGGAAGTGAAAAAAAGAATGAAAAATCTCTCATACAGTACCGCTTTTCTTCTGGTTGTGGTAAGAAGGCGCTTTTAGTGGTCATGTTTGGACACCTATCTGAAGGCTACAACTTACCCTGCTGTCTGATCCCAGGAAAGGGCTCAGTATTATTCCATTCTTTTTCTTGGCTCCACATATCTAGGCTGCCAGCACATAACGTTTCCTGTTGCACCTCTGCAGACTTAATTTCAAGGGTTACAAATCCCAGCTGTCCTTTTGATGTGTGACACTAGCGTTCTTCCAGTTCGTCTTTCATGCCAACCTGTTTTCTCAGCAGTGGCTCCATGGCAGACTGGCACGGTGGCAGAGGCCAGATGCACCAGGTGGAATTCATCTCCACTAACTTCAGATGCCTGCAGTACAGATACCTACACTATGGATAGTCATACTAGGTTTGCTTTTTAGTCAGTGGAGAAGAAGAGGCACCCTCAGACTGAGGTCCATTTTACCAAAATAGGGGGTCTGTATTAGAACACCAGAGGGTGCCTGCTATTCTCCAACAATAAAGTTTATACTTTAGCAGTGAAGGGATTTTAGGGGGTGTATTGGGTCAAGCTGCATAGGGATGTGCTTTCTATTGGTATGTAGAAAGGGGTTGGTAACACACCAATGTTTTGGCTACTGCTGAGCAGTGCTCCAACAGCATCAAGGCTGGGCCTCCAATATTTCCCACCACCAGCGGGCTGGAAGGGGGCAAGATCTTGGGAGGGGACGTAGCCAAGACACCTGACCCAAACCAACCAAAGGGATATTCCATACCATGTGACATCAGCTAAGATATGAAAACTAAGGGAAAAGGAAGAGGAGGGGGGACATTCATCTTTTGTGACGTTTTGTCTTCGAGAGGAACAACTATGTATACTGAAGCCCTACTTCCCAGGAAGTGGCTGGACATCGCCTGCTAATGGGAAGTAAGAGAATAAAATCTTGGGTTTTTTCCTTTTGCTACCATGTGCGGCCTTTGCTTTTGCTTTTTCTTTATTAAACTGCCTTTACCTTGACCTTCGAGTTTGTTTTTTTTCCTTTCCATCTCATTCTCTCCCTGCCTGGCCTGCTGAGGACAGAGGGGCTTGGTGGCACCTGGCATCCAGCCAAGGTCAAACCACCACAGGGGGAATAGCTCACATGTAGAAGTTCGCATTTGGTTCAGGGAATATAACTGATGTCGTATTACAGCTGCTCTATAGGTAGATGAATGATTTGCTTAATATCAACAGAGCTGTGAGCCTTAGCTCTCACTCCCCCAGTGTGCCAACATTTTACCTAACCCTGCACCTGAGCTTTTGTGCAGAGCTTGAATTTTACATTGAAGAGGAACACAAAATACAATAGCCTTATTTATAGGGCCAAAATATGGGGGGTTTTTTATTATTTTTACATGGGTATAAGGTTAAAATAATACAAAAATAGCAAAACTAAAATCAGACTCTGCACTATGATTGTAAAATGTTGTAATATTTTCTGAAACATATCTGTATTTTCCTTCTCACACCTCCAGCTATAGTAAAGTATGCCTCAAACTTGCAGCTTCAGCAGTTAAAGTCCTAAACCCACAGCTTTTGTTAAACCTGGAATGTTTTATTTTGAAAAAAAGTATGTGCATATACAGAAACTCTGAGAACAGAACACCTATAACTGTTACTAACTACTAGGATGATTTAGCAATTAGCTGATAAGAAAAATGGAGAATAAACTGAAACATAAGCACTTACTCATCTCCAAATAATAAATTTAGCAAATTAAAACCCCTCAGCTTTTCTGATACACGAAATCTACCAATAAAATAATTTCATGTATTTAAAAAAAGCATGAATAGGTTCTAGAAAAGTTATATGATAGATATTTCTTTTACCTTTTTATATGACTCTTGTCTACATGCCAGTACCCCCCAAGATCCCTTCCTCTTTTTTCAGGACTTGTGGACACCCACTGCTCTCCCTTTGTCCACACAGCCAGTCAATTTATCACAGAAGGCAATCAGACTTGGTCAGGCATGATTTACCCTTGGTAAATCACATTCTTGTCCTCCATGTGCCTGGAAATGGCCTCCGGGAGGATTTGCTCCATAACTTTCCTACAGGCTGAGGTGAGACCGACTGGCCTGTAGTCTCCCAGATCCTCTTCCTTGCACTTTCTGAAGATGTACGTGGCATTTGTCTTCCTCACGTCTTCAGGAACCTCTGCACTCTCTGCCACCTTTCAAAGATGATGCTGAGGAGCATCACAATGACATAAACCAAGTCCCTCAGCAATCTTCGATACATTCTGTCCAGTCCCATGGTCTTACATACGTCTAGTTTGCTTGAGTGGTCTCTAATTCCAGCATGCTTTGCCATGGGTAACACTTCTCTCCCCCAGCTCTGCCACAGAGGCTTGGGAAGCCTGAAAGCAGACCTCACCAGTAAGAACCAAGGCAAAACAGGCACCAAGTCAATCTTGTCTTTTCTACATCCTTCATCATCAAGTCATCCATCCCCTTCAGCAGTAGATTTGCATATCCATTGGTCTTCCTTTTGCTCCCAATGTGTTTATAGAAGTTCTTCTTGTTGCTTTTCCTACCACTCACCAGTTTAAACTCCGTCCCAGGCTTTGGCTTTCCTAACTTCATCCCTTCAAGCTCAAGTAATGCTTTCCATACTCCTCCTTAGTCCATCCCTGCTTCCACTTTCTGTGTATTTCCATTTTGTGTTTGAGCTCAGTCAGGACTTCCCTGTTCAGCCGTGCTGGCCTCCTGCCACACCTGCTGTTTCCTGCACATCCGGATGGTCCCCTCATGCTTTGAGGAGCTGTCCCTGGAGATCACTGCCCTGCCCTGTGCCTTTGAGGGACGGTTTGCTACGGAAGGCACTGCTGAAGATTTTAGCATTTCTACGATTCTGCTAGATGAACAGTTTATATTAGTGTTTCCTAATCCACTTCAGACAAAGCAAACCAGGTAAACTGCTTAAGAAATCGGTCCAAGTAATTTTTCCTGAAATGAGTTACAGAGTACTCACAAATCACTTTACTGGCTGTATATAAGGCAGTAAATGGCATAAAGGTGGTAACAAACAGCTGGGGGGAAAGAGACCACTGAAACTCGGAGAATGTATGTCTTCAAACCAAGCTCAAATTAGCAATACTTAGAGCAAAATTAGGAAAGGTTGATCTGGTACCAACCAAAGTGAACGTTTTCTAGTTATGTCCCAGAACCACCACTCCCAACACGCAAATTTATATATATGTGTATATATGTGCAGTAGTTGGACAAATAATTTTAAATCCATTTTGATATTTTAAATACCTTATGTACTTCTAGATACCTGGGGCATTCTGATACTTTCTCTCAATATCTCTTCTTGACACTGTTTCAGTTTCTATTAAATACTTAAATATTAATTCAACTGGGAGAATGAAAAGTTATGAGAGTAATTCTACACATAGATTTTAGGCCAGATGAATGGCATGAATTGAGATGGTCTCAGACAAGATATATTGAAGTTACAGCTTCATGATCTGGATTATGGGATAAGCCCTCATCTTTCAGAAAAAAGTAGAATCCCTTTTTTTTTTTTTTTTTTTTTTTTTTGTGGATAAAGCCCTGAAAACATCTGCAAACTGAAAATGACTCATAGTTATTAACTAGTCTTGAAACAGTTGTGTCCCCTCCTCCTGGTCCTACTGGATATCTGTACTGCTGGAGCTAAGTGCACAACCACTCCAGCAGTCATTGTGAAAAATCACAGTTCCTGGCCTTCCTTTAATGTGCCGTTGCCCTGTCACTAAACATGTGTCACAAAGTGGCATGTCCTATTGACCATCACTGCCAATTTTGTGGTTGAGATCCACTTGGGAACCGGCTTCTTCCATGCCCTTACCAGACATGACATAGAGTCTTTTTCAAACCCTTGTTGGTGCACATTCTCCATGAGTGGTCTGGGTCTCAGTTTATTAGGACTATGAGGGCTGTCATGGCAGGCAAAGGTTGGGTGAGACTTATTCACTGGTGCCCCTGGGTTTGGTTCTGTGATACTCCAGAGGCTGCCTCAGCTTATGGGCCGTGTGAGATATCTCTGCCAAAATCTCACGAGATGGCCAGGGTCCTGATCTATCTGTTACCAACTAAACAACAACCAACCAAATTTTTTGTTTTCAAATATAAGTTAAATTTCCAGATAATTTCAGTCTCATTTCTGGCAAATAAACAAATTGATAGGGGAAAATATTTTTCAATTCCAGCATTATATTTATTGTAACAGCTTTTATAAACTTCAACCACAAATAAATTATAAACATCAGTGCTTTGGAAAACAGTTAAATGCAGCAATTTTCCTCTTTATTTCAAATACATATGCTTTTTTTTTCAGTATTCCCTGGGTAAAAATGCTAATGTTCTCTCTACTGTTTGTTTTTTCATAATGATTTTATCATTGTTAACTCTCCTCCCCTTTACTGGAAATAACATTTCATTTTTCCCTCTCTTCAAACATCCTAGTCTGCAGATGAGCAGGATACAGAAAAAGGCACACCTACTTACCAAATCTAAACATGCCCGAGTTATCATGACATCTTCAAAGTGCTCCTCTTCCTTCCACTCTGCCCCCCACCCTTGTTGCCACATACATATTACAATTGCTTTTGATGTCAATGTGTCTGGATTCCTGGTTCTAGTGTCAACCATCATCTAGGATACTTAAAAGAAAAATTGAAAGAGGAAGAACAAGTCAAACTAGGCCTATGCTTTGTTGTAGGAAGCCTTAAGAACATGAATCATTTTAGACATGGGAATAATCACATTAAAATCAGAGTTTTTTAAACCATTTGTCTTAAGAGGCTGTGAAAATACCTTACAAGACCAAGGACTAAAAGCCAAATCTCGATCCATGTTTTTTGTATACATGGTATGACTTGGTACTTTGAGCTATGTTAGAAATCAGGAACAAAACTCTAAGCAGATACCAGCCATGCTAAAGCCTAAAGTGGTGGTTTTCAGTTGCCTAAACACGGGTGACTAGAATAATATGACATGTCCTACACTCTGCCTGTTCTCCCCAGTGTCTCTTTATATGTACCACAGTTGATGTTCTCAGTGTGATGGGTGGTGAGAAACCTCTCTGAGGTCTCTGGGTCATCTCCCACAGATCCCCCCCCGCTGTTTATTGACCAACCTAACAAGTCTATTTTCGTAGTGATATTTTGGCTACAGTCCCACATCTGTACCAGTGAATCTCCTGTGTTGGTCTGCTTCTAAACACGCACAATATTGCTACCATTTTGGCACAGCTGAGCAGCTCAGCACGTCTCATGTTTATACATAAGTGGAATTTTAAATTATGCCTATTTTCCCAAGAAGCCCAGTCTGGCAGGTAGACTCTGTGCACACATAACACACTTCTAAGGTATAAACTCCATGAAGAATACAGCAGTCCTGACCATTTTCCTTCTAAGATTCAAATGCAGGGCATTTGCTATGCAAAAAATGGTATTTACTATTCAAAAAAGGTTATTCACTGACTTATTCCCTTCCAACCCTTCACACAGCAACTCAACAGGTACAGTACCTTCTAAAAAGTGGGGGAACTGTTTTCAAATGTCAGTTTGCCTTTTCTTACCTCTAGAAAGTGTACCAGACATCAGACTGCAGGCTGCTGGTGTCAAGAAGTAAAGATTATCCATTTCTGCTGCTCATCTGTGCTGCTATACAAAAATTAAAAACACAGCCAAGATTGATTAGTCTGGAAAACAAGCAGAAATGTGATTACTCTTCTCCAGCAATTAGGACACTCACAAATGTGGGAAACTGGATTCTTATTCCTACTCCAAAGTCTGCACTTGACTTGAAGCAGTCACAAGCTAGCATGAGCACTGAGTGCATTCATGATTTCCTTTTCTTGCTAAATTATGCAAAGCCCTGGATGTAAAGAAAAAACCCCAATGAAATCTCTTTCTTCACCATAAAGAGAATGCCTCATCAATATGTTAGAAAAGTCCTCACGAAAAAGCTGGGTTTGTTTTCTGTGACTAAATAGTATCTTTCAAGTCTTTATTTAGAACTAGGAGGGTAAGGTCATTGCAAGTCAGTCATCAGAAGTATTTAAATCAGAAATCAAATTATTTTGGACTGTTATTTGTATTTCTCATTATGTATGAATAAGAGCAGAAATTCACTAAGCTGCAACTTGTGAGGCAGGCTAGGAATTAGTTCTAAATTCAGATTTTTAGTGTGACATAGACAGCAAAGATGCATCAGTATTAACATTGTCACAGATACCCACAAATCTAAGATTGCTGAGGGACAGTCTTTTACTTTTCTTCAAACAAACTGTAAATAAAACTGACTCTACCTGAATGTCATGTGAAAGATTGCCTTGCAACTCTGGGATTTCTGTCTTTGTACTCGTGTCTATTTGTTCTTCTGCACTTAGATTTTCTGAAATTTGTCTGGGGTTTTTAATACCTTGGGCCTTTACGAAATATTTAAATTCAATTTAATTTCCAGTACCATATATTTTCTTTTTCCAATTCAAAGCCAAAATAGACAATAAAGTATATTTTAAATTTCAAACCTAGAATTGCACATATGGGTTCTTTTTCATTATGAAAAATTTTAACAAGAGAGCTTTGTGTGTGGAGAGCATTATGCCTTCTTGGTGTGCTGGTTCTTTGGGCTCTCTTAAATAGAATAATCAACTTAATTTGGCAGTATGACATAATGGTTATTTTCAGCCCCAAATCCCCAATGTAGTCAATACTTACATTGTATGCACATTTCTCCAGAACATCATCCAAAAACTCTGGGAAAACCTAGCCCGTGCAACCAAGGGAAACTACACTCTTATCATCACATTGGTAAAGCCAGCAGTGTCCTATCTATACTGGCGTTCGGTCTCTCAGTAATGTGGTACAGTCCACAGGCAGCAGCCAGCATTCCTACTCCAAGGCAGAGGACCATTACCTCCCAGGCTATACATTACACACCTCTTTTCCCTGGTCCAGGCAGCCAACAGAAAAGTAGGCTGGATTTTTGCGGTTCCTCAGAATTCCTGATAATACACATAGTTTTCACTGGCCATGTTGCTTCCACATGGCTTCATTTTCTGCCTGGAAACTTAATTATGGGAGATTTAAGAGAGTTTTGAATATTTATCCAAGATTCAGCATGGAAATCCTGAATGATATCCTGATCTCCTGTCTACATGATATGGTTTTGACTGCAGCATGACTAAAGATCAACTGCACAGGAAATTCACTGAGAACATGTCCCTTATGCAGCATGTTTCATGTTTACTTTCACGTTAATGGAATAACACAAAAAGAATAGAAGGTGTTCGTTGTGTCCTCCAAGCATAGGACTAAACCCCATACAATACACTGTAGGTGTAAATTTGTAAATGATTAGTAGGTCCCCATTACAGTTTTGGCCCATGCAGTCAGGATTCTTCCAAACACTTACTAGATGTTAGCACAGGCCAGGGACCACTCCACATAAGACATAGTGCAGCCACACTAGTTGAGGGCTAAGGGAATTCAGCTCTGTGGATGTAGGCCACTCCATGCTAGTGAATGCTTACAGGCACATTTAGTTTATGTGCCTAAATGTATTCTTCCAAACTAGGAAATAGCCCATGATTGAATTTAACTAAGTAAGGTATAACCTTAATTGATCAGGGACATCAACATCCTATAGGTATGATGGAGGTACTGATAATATCTGATAGCACACTACAAATCAGTCCCAGAAAAGTCAGTGAGATACTCTTCACATGCAGCATAACACAGGAAGATAATGTGAAGTATCTTAGCCTGGGTGAACAGGGACAAAATGAGCAAACCCCCACTTCCCAACAGACCATAATGAAGCCAGAGAAGATCATGCCTTCTGTTCTCCATGTTGAAGCTGAACCACTGTGAGGAAAGGACCACAAGATTCATGAAGCCAGACCCAGTACAGGAAAGAAAACACCTTGTCCAGTAGATCGGGGATACAAGGGCTCCCCAGAGGAGTTTGTGTTGTGGTCCATGCATGAAGCACTGGTGTAATCTCATAGCTTATTAATAAAAAGTTGTTGAGCAGTCCCAGCAGAACAGAGCTGAAGCCAGGATGTCCTCCTTCCACAAATCTCTCTTCTCACAGGGATTCAGAATCAGGAACCAGGTTGACACCCCATTACCCCACAGACTTTGTCTTTCATCACAGAATCACACAATCACAGAATGGTTGAGGTTGGAAGGGACTCTGGAGGTCATCCCGTCCACTGCCCCTGCTCAAGCAGGGCAACCTACAGCTGGTTGCCCAGGACCATGTCCAGATGGCTCCCAATGGGGGAGACTCCACAACCTCTGTGAGCAACCTGTTCCAATACTCGGTCACCCTCACAGTAAAAAGTGTTTCCTGATGTTTCAGTTTGTGCCGTTGCGTCTTGCCTTCATCCCTGCACAGTGATTCAGCTTTAACAGCAAATGGAGCATGTCCCTGCGTCTTTACTTTGACAGTGACTATACCAAACAGCAACTATGGATTCAAAGCTCTTTGTAAAAAGGACTTGAAAACCAAAGCTCCCACTTCCTAACTATTTCATGAGAGCTATATCCTACCTCCAGCCACATAACGAACTGAACCCTACGTTGTCAATACACTTAGTGGAGCATAGGCACAGATCAACTCCAGCTGGGTTTCTCTTTATTTTGTGCAGATACCTAAGGACTTTCCAGATATAAAAGTGCTTACAGTCCACAGGAGTCATTGTCATATGCATTTTCATTGGCCTGTAAATCGATCAAAGAATGCATCAGTAGAAGACAGACATTCCTTGACAGTATCAGATGGCAAAAAGTGCCTTATAAAATAAATTGTTAATAGTATCTAGTAAACACATCATGTCTTAAACACTGTCTTACTTTCCTGGAATGTAACAAAGATTAGAAGACATGAAGACAAATAGCAATTATATTAATAATTTTGTTTAATGCTCACTGAGTTACTTTAGTCATCCTGAATGAGACTGAATGACCCGTTTGGCAAGTCTCTCTGAAGAATGGGTACTTAACATTTAACAGAAGCATTATTAGTTTGCCCTTTAATACCCCCTGTACTTCAAACCTGACAGCAGTTCAGCATTCAGCCTCCTCTGCACTCAATCTAAGTCTCGTTAAAGTCAATGCAAGTCTCTCCTATTTTAATGGGATTTAAATCAAGCCTTTAATCCTCGGTGTCTGTGTCACTGAGAGAAAATTATGAATGCGGGTTTGTGAAGTAGGTACTGCTGCAATGGGAGGTGAATGGTAGCAATTGGTGCAAGTGACTATGAAAAAATATCTTTGTGTATCTTTCTTATTGATGAGAGCATAAGATCTTGTATCCTATAAGAAAAGCTAAAGCAAAGTAAATATTTAAGACATAAAATCTTGAAGCCCGTCACTCTGACAAATCTACACCTCTGAAGGGATTCATCTGCCTTAATGAACTTGCCTAAACATTGGAAGCTAATCCTTCAGGTTCCCTTCATGGTAAAAGGAGAGTCACCTCCAAAGGGCAATTCATTTGATCCTAGATGTATGTTTTCAGCTAAGATGAAGAGCCTTCTTCTGATGCTTATTTCTCACTATTGATCATACTGGGAAGCTTGAATGGCTAACTTGGACTTACATGTCTAATTTTTAGCCATCTATAATTTAGACAGATACATCTCACTCCTTACTGGATTTTTTTAAAACTGTAAGAGGTACCCTTTAAGCCTGGAAAGTAGATAGTTCAGTGCTGCTATTCTCTCCCATTTCTAAGGCTAGATGCAATGAGTGTAATATGCTGGTTTGACTTGCATGAGAAGGTCGTAATTTTTTTGTTAAACTAGAACACATATTTTAGGTAAAAACAACTGTTCTTGTGTACATATGTTGAATTACAGAGATAGCATCACATCCCTTGTAAGATTATTGGTATGATTAATCATCCTTACTATTAAACATATTACCCTAGCTCACGTAGAACTTCATCATTTCTTTACTGTCTGATGCGAATCCTCTCTAATTTTGTAGTTCACAGGCCATATGTTCAAGGATTGCATTAGCCTTTTTAATCAGAGCAGTGTGTGAGGAGCTCATAGGTAATTTGATGTTCACTGAAGCTCCCTAGTGCTTTTAGGCATGTTGCTTTACAAGGCACATGTCCTTGACTAGTAATATAGTCTATATTCAGTTTTCCTACAGTGAATGCTTCATAATTAGATGTATTATAAACATGTTTCTCTCCACTAAAGAGATTCTGTGAATTTGCTCTGCTGGCAGAGCTATTTTAGCAAAACAAGATACTAAAGGGGTTTTTCCACCAGTGTATCTACCACACCTACTTTAATGACTCTAGCTAAGCCTAAGTTAGAGCTGCATTTTGTGTGGACAGATGTACGAGTTCAGGATGTGTGATTTTTTTCCCCAGCTCAGCTGAAACACCATACTGACAGAAAAACTTGATCATAGACCAGATCCATACTTAATATTTTGCCCACAGAGCCTTACTGATATAGTTATGCCAGGGAAAAAAACCCCAAACAAACAAAAAGAAATCTTAATGTAGACATAGCTTTCAGCAAAAAGTATTTTTTGGGGATACAATTTGGCAAGCCCCACTAGCAAACACACTCTTACTCCCCTGTTACAGGTTTATACACTTCTATACTGCCTCATTTCTAAGTCTGTTGTTGTTATGGAAGCACCACCCCCCAAAATCCATCCCTTGTTACTATGACAGTCCTGAAAAAAAGTGTGTACCACCTGTTTGAGTGTAGCTTGCAATATGCTGCAAGAGCTGCAAGAATTATCTGTCCTCCTATTTAGCTGTTAACTCTCCATGTTATTGCCAAAATGTGATGACTACTATAAAAAATTACTATCATGAGAGTTCAGTTGTGGTCTATGTGATGATGTTGCTTTGTTATATATGATGTAATTATCGACCCATGAACTCTTTTTTTTCTTTTTCTGCCTTGTATTTGAGAAAAAAAAAAAAACCCAAACAAAATATTAAAGTTACAATTGCATTGAGAGAGGTCAGGTTTTTTGTGGATTTTTCCAAATGTATAAAAAATATGTGGCTAGGACTAAATTCCCTATACCCACTATACACTGGGGTACATGTCGAACCACAGGAAATGGCATAAACCTTTGAGTCACATAGAAAATGTATAGCTGTGTTTGAGCAAGACTATTCTTCAAGCCACTAAGTTTTACATATAGCACATACATTAATGGCTATGGTTTGAGCTAAGGAAAGAAATATGGTGACATAGAAACCTAAGGATCTTGAACAAGTGGTATGAAAAAGACTTTTATATAACTCAGGGGAAATAAAAAAGAGTTGTATGTGTTTGAAAGTCTCTAAGATCTTTCTAGTAAAATCACGATCAATCAAGCTATCCTTGGGGGGAAAAAAAAAAAAAAGAAAAGAAACAAGTAGAAAGAGTGAAGTAAAGAAAATTCAGAATCAGGAGTGGAGTCAATTTTTAATTTGTCTGTGGGCCCACTTGAGTGCTTACAGCTCACAGCTACCCGGCTGGCAGATGTGACCACAGCACTAGCACTAGGTTGCCTGTGCTTTGTCATGACAATGCTTCCTTTTGTCTGATGGATGCAAATGTTTGACAGTCATTAGAAAGTCATCCAAGGAAATACTTCCTTTCCATGTACAAGATCCTTGTGGATTTTTAACACTGGGCTTTCTCAGTAATTCAGCTATCATTAGCAAAAGAATAGTTTCTTACAGCCTGCCTCTGCCCTTAAGGGTCTTTTATAAAGAGGACAGAAGCTCTTTGTTGTCGCTCCTTCACACGTTATTAACAGAGGTTTAACAGAAAGAAGAGGGGCTTGTTACATGCCCGCTGCAATTTGTCTTTTTTTCAGTTCATTCAGATCTTCATCATGTCCAACCAGAAGATGGATTAACCCAGATCCAGGGTGACTGTTTCCATACTAGATAGAAAATGAATTTTAAAAAGGCAGACAGAATAATCTCTCCAAGCAAAGAACCAAATCAGCTAACGAGACAGTGAATATTCCTGCATGCCAAACAACATTTTTATGAATCAAACTGCTGTTCAAGAAATGAAGGTAAACCTCAGTAATATGCAGATAAATTATCTTGATAATTTGATATGAACATCGTTTTGCCTAGTCGATGTTTTTGCTTTTTGTCTCTGCTGCCTAATTCTTTCTGTGCAACGTATGCACATCCATTGCCGAGCCCACCAATTGTCCTGCCCAAAGCAATAACTTGGAGCGGTTGCTTCTAATCCTATTGCATTTGGGTCTGCAGTCTGATATCTGTGATTAGGCTGTCAGCTGGTGCAAAATAGGATTGCTCTGCTGATGGCAGCAAGGTCAGGCTGACTCATGCTAGCTGAGCCTCAGCTTCCTCAGTTCTGCCTTTGGCAGGGTCCACGCACCCCCAGTGACTTGCACTTTTTACAGTTCTAACAATACTTTTGAAGAATTTGGGACCACACCCGGTATGAATCATAGGCGACTATCTTCCCATTACAGCCCAATGCATCGCTGAGCTTTTTGTGAAAATTTCTGTTGGTTCAGAATTTCATCAAGGGATGATGAAAACCAGAGACACACACGTAACCAAAGGGAGTTCGCAACATGGGAGCCAGTGCTGCACATCATGCTGATGTACTAAAAACCTTTGTGACTTCTTGAAAGTCAAGGAAAGGCAAGGAAGAAATTTTGAGAGTGTCTGAATGCTGACGTTTAAAGTTAACATTGCTTAAACATGGCTTATTCAGGAAATGGTATCTAACTTACCTTTTTCTTAGAGTGCTGGTTATACATTCTATTTTTTTCGGTAACAAAATTAATTCCTGAAAAGTCACATCCCCTTCTGTCATCTGTTTCCACTCCCCATTGTAGCTGTCCACCCTAATCTGTGCTCAGAACACATCAGAGGGATATGCCAGGTCTCTACAATGATCTAGGTTAAAAAAAAAGAAAAAGTCCTCCCCCCTGCCAAACATAGCTTTTGTGGCTTTGTAAAAAGTTGAAGCAGGGGAGCAAGCAGCTGTGGGTGGACAGGAACCTTTTAAGACAACTTCAGCACTGAAAAAAGAACTCTGTAATGAGTAACTACAACCTTATAAAAAACCAAAAAATAGCATATGGGTAGTATTCAAATCTTCTATGTATATCAAGAGCAGTGTAGTGCAGGCCTACTGGTCTAGTTCACAAGGAACAAATAGTTAATTAGTTCCCAGAGAGAGGGGACGCCTTACAGATAAAGTTCTTCCAGATACCTGATCGGTTTCAGCAACCTCTGGACTTCAAGGAGTCTCAGAGCCAGCACAAGTTGGATCATGTCTGTGCAGGTCAAGATGTTCGTAAACAGCCTGGCAAAGAGAGCCACGAGTGCAGTGGTGAAGCCTGTGCATGATAAGAAGTCATTCAAGGTAGGGTAAGCAAAGGCAAAGTGTAAAGAACCACAGAAGCACCTTAAGCAACTGAGCAGTAAAATGGCAGGTGTAATTCGACATAAGTAAATGCAAAGTCATGGGGGAAACCATTTGGAAAAACAGACCTAGTATGACATGTAAAAAGGTGAATACGTATAAAATGAGCTGATGTTTTCTGGGGAAAGACCTTGGGGTTAGGCTAGATAGCACCACGAAAACACCAGCTTGGTGCTCAAAAACCAGACAGAATATTACAAAATGTTAGGAAAGGAATACCAGACAGAACAGAAGACATCTTTATGTCATTGTTTAAATCTATGTTTCACCCATGCCTTGAATACTGTATACAGCTCTGATGCCTTCATCGTAGAAAGGATATCAGGAACTGGCAACAACTCGCCCTGTTTTTTCCCTTCCCTCCATGTCCACATACAAACACAGTTAGGGCAGGGTACTGTGTTAGAGAGACTCTTTGAATCATTCCTATGCCTTTATAGGTATCCGGACATTATTTTATGGCTGAGAGCTACTGCTAACAGTTCTGAGAAGGGAGTGTTGGCAGGCAGTTTAGCTGAAAAATGTAGTTTGGCAAAGGTTTACATGTTGCATATTCAACACTGTACTTCCATGTGAGGATAGAGGGGATGAAGACTTGATTACAAAAAGACCATTTGAAACACTGAGATCATATTTGATCACCTCATGTATGAACAGCAATCAGCCTGAACAACTTGTCATCCCACTTATACACATACACAGCTGAATGTTTATGCATGTGGAAGTAATGCTATATAATGCAATAACTTCTCAGTACTGTCATCAGGGTTAAAATATGCCTGAGATACAGCTTCTGTGACCAAGCCATAACAGGTACGGACACATGAGAATTGTCTAAAGCAGTGCTCTAACGGGGTTATAAAATAGCTTAAGGCAGTAAGGCTGCTACACAGACAGGGCTTTTGATGCCATTCTCCCATGCCCAGCTCAAGCCCACCCCAGCTTTCCCACAGCTGTGCACAATGCCAGCAACGCACCCCCAGTGCTGGAAAGCTCACAAGCAAATTTATTTGAATGCTCGACTATTGACGGTTGTAAATCCCACGAGAAGCTAATTATTTCCAATTTGTATCAGCAATATTTGCTACGTGGGAAAGTATAAGCAATCCAGATGATATATTTCTGCTGCTGAAAATGAAATGTAATTTTCAGATCTCTTTGAAAATATCACAGACTCCGGTAACATCAACAGTACTCTATTGTTGGTAACAGTTGCAAGTAACACACGCCCCATTCACTTGAGTGCTCGAACACTAAGGGACGTATTCTCTTCCTTGTTCTGCTTCCCCTCCACTCAGCTGCTAAAATGACAAAAGGAGGCCAGCTGAACGCTACAGGCATTTTTATGGATGCCTTCACATGGTCTTAGGAAAACAGTAGCGTGTACACACTCAGCTGCTTCAGAGCAACTGAGCAACATGGAGATACAAGTTGGACTAAGAGAGATCAGCATCAACTCAGATCAGCACTGTGTCTACACAGCTACCAGAGCACGAAAACAAATGGAACTGAGGACCTAGATACTGCTGACTACCTCTTCCTCAAATACTTTTCTTGGATTTCTTTCTCAGCTCACAGGCAGTTTGAGTAGCTGGTCACCCCAAGTACTGATATTTTGGGTGTCAGCTGGGAAAAACAGGTTCAAAGTTAAGCAGGACCCTGACCAAAGCAGTGGTGAGTTCTGGTGGAAGAAGGTTTAGCTGATGCTGAGCATTCCTCAGCAGGGAGAACAGTTTTTCTAAAATGGTAAAGCATTTCTTTCAGAAGCAAGGAGTATACACAATATAGTCATTGCGGCAGTAACTGTGAAATCCCCTTAGGTATATATGTATAAAAAAATGTCCTACTGTTAACCAAAAGCAGCATTCAGAATGCAATGTATGTCAAAAATAAGGCACCTTATCCAGAGTAACAGAGGAAGAGATAAGTACAGCTACCTTTGTAGCACCATTCACGATATAGGGATCTTAGAGAATCTGAGACCCTGAGCAACGAGAGTGAAGTTAATAAGAAAGTCTCAGCATTGGTTCATCTCTGTACTGGTTAGCCAGTTTGATTGCCGTAAATCAGCCTTGATCAGAGGAGATTGCTTGAGTTCAGGTTCCCACAGGTCTAGAGGATACATGGGATCCTGCATTTTCAGTGCTTAGGGAACTCTGCACTACAAGCCTAATAGAATTAGATGATTTCAAGAGCTGTCAGCTATGTATTGTAGACATCCTTGATTTCTCTTTTGAACCTTGGCATCGAAACTCAACCTAAATCCAGCTGAATACATTTCAAATCCCAGTGTGAACATTCTAATTTGCCACAAAACGCAGTGAACAATATCTAACTGAGACTTCATTTAAATATCTTATCAAAGTCAACTGGATAATCATGGTATTCATATACAGTATGTATGTGGGAAGCAGAAACATTCTTTCTGTGGAAGAAAAATCTCATTAAAAACCCTGCTGCATTTCTTCTAAAAGCAGAAGCAGATCATCATACCAGGCAGAGTGTTCGAGTCTGAACTCAGAAGGGAAAGCAGGAAAAAGAGGGGAAAACAACAGCAATGACCTCCCTCTAATACTTTAGGAAATGCTTGTTTGGAAGAGTTGCATGAGAACATACAGACTTAATGTTTTTGGTTTCTTATCAGGCTGGGCCAAGCTCAAACCAATGACCTCAAGGTTAAAAGCCCTACATGTCTTTTCCATGTTCCTAAACAACCCAACCCTTCCTACTAATAAAATAACTTATCCGGAAGTCCATACCACTGAATTACATATAGCTCGTAAAAACGATTAAGTCTAGACAACCACTGACAATCAGACCATCAAGTCTGTATTCCCTCAAACAGAGGACATGAAGAAAAGGAGTCTGATGCTCAGCTGCTCTGAAGTCCTCTGTCTGATGTAGTGAAGTGATACCTGTCAAGAGCAGACAAGGGCCTGGTATTTGGTGCTTAAGAGTTTGCATGTTTTAGGGACAGATCATTTCTTAGGTATACACATGGGAGATGTTCCAGGTTATCTATTCCTGAATGAGCTATGGACCTCTTAGGCTACCATGTCATTTAACTTTTTAGTATTTCAGTTTTCACCATGGGTGATGGAAATGAAACTCATCTTCACCATAGAAATGTTGAAAATTTCATCAGTGTCAAACAGAGACTATTTCATACATGTGTTTCCTACTGTGCTAGTCTATTTTTGGTGAATAACACTTTTCTTGTTTGTATATACTTTTTCCTTCCCATATTTACCACTGATATCGGTCTGATACATGCAACATTACATTCTGAGCTGGATAAATTACTTACCTGTAACTAGAGTTCACCAAGACGTGTTAGTCGAAAGCATCTTCTCCCTGGGAATACAAACCCATCAAATGCTTGAGCTCAAACAATTTTTCTCTCCAGCAGTCCCAGCACCGTGTGTGCATCTTCTCTTGTGTCCCATGTGGACAGTACAGAGAGGTGGGCATTTTATGCTCCTCACTTTCCCTGCAACTACGGGATCCCAGAGTACGAGGGACTGCGAGGAAGAAGACAAAAGAAGGAGGTTATCAAGTGTACATGTGTGCAGCATAAGAGCTCCATTCAGAGGTAAGTCCCATCTCTGGGTGTTTGTTCATTACACTTTGGGTGACTCCAGTGCCTACAGGTATGCCTAAGGTCTGTGTGAGCAGGGAACTGCTTTGCCAAGAAAATGTGTGGGTGTGTGTGCAAGAGCAGAGCTAGGCCAAAATTCATCCTGGGAATGTATAGTGGGCATAAATGGCAAGGTTTGCATAGCAGAGGGCTGCAAGAGTGACCTGCATGGGAGGAGGCCATGAAACATCCTGTGCAAGCACAGCCACTTCCAGACAGCTCAACAACCAACCCAACCTGTGCCAAAGCCTCAGCCGGTCAGAGGGACACACAGTGCCTCTGCTCAGACATATGTAAGAAAGGGCAATAGCCGCTGAGGGTAGGAGGCCCAAAGACAGGCATGTGAGGAGACACAAAGGAGACACAGGAGGGGACATCTGAAGGCACGCGAAAGATACAGGAGTAGGCACATAGAAAGGGACATTGTGGGGAACGTGGATGGAGATGCACTCTCAAAGGAGATGCCACTTGCCAGATGACTGCAGCCCATGGATAAGCCCATGCTGGAGCAGGTATGCCCCTGAAGGGACTGCAGACTGTGGAGGAACCCACACCAGAGCATAGGAAAAGAGCAAGAACCAGGAACAACAGAAAGAAACCACTATGCACTGATCCCAAACTCCTGTGCCACCCCTCACTGGGGCTGTCTTGGCTGACTTTGAGCCTGGGAAAAGGGGTGGGAAGATGTTTTCCCTGTGTTTGTTTAACTGTTTCTTTGTTTCTCGATAGTCAAATCTGTAATTAAAAGTTTATGTTAATTGGCCATAAATTCAATCAAGTTAAATTTGCAGAGGCAAGACTGTTTTGCCCACAACAGGACAGAAGAAGCTGTCTTCAGCTGAGGTTCTGGAAGGGAACAGAGGAGGTGACCTCCATAAATCCTCTATGCCCTTAGCACTAGGAAGGAGAAGCCTCTGTTTCTGATTCCATCCATGATATCCACGTGGGCCTTTCTGTAGGTCAGCAGTGGAGTGAGAACTGATCTTACCTGGATAATGTCATGGTGCCTTCTTCCTTCAACTCTCCACTTATATAGGAAACATACTCAGTTTCATTCTTTTTGGAAGGAAGAAGGAAAGAAGATGGTGGAAAGGCTGTACAGAAAGAACTGGCATGGTGGCATGGCAAGGAAACCAAGTCCTGGCAACAGCACTTTTTTCTAGAAAGATTCATATTCAGATGACTTCTTGTCACACAGCTGACATTCCTGTCTCTGCAATATGAACTCTCTGACAGCGCAGAAGTTTGACAGAAAGGATGCTTCTCTCTTTATCTGCATTTAGGAGCCACTTGAGGCTGTTATTTTATTTCTCATGAGGGCACACAACAAGTATTTATTTTTTACCCTTTTCTTTTTCCTAGAGGTCAGCAATTGTGTAAGAAAGAAGGATGAAACAGATGAGACAACAAAAAAACATATGGCATGCAGCCTGGATGTATATTTACATCCACGTACCTTCCTTTGCATTTGTTTCAAATTTCTGAGCATTCAGAATTTCTAAAAAAAATAAAGAAAAAAGAAAGGTGCAGGGGACTGTTTAGAGAAACCTGGCCTGGGTCAGTTGGTGGTATTTTAATAAAGTTGTAAGTGTGATCCAGATAGACAGTCTGTTCTCAGTAGGTGTACTTTAGACAGGCGGTGTGAAGAGGCAAGTTACTGTCATCCACAGTCACCCACAGATCCAATTCAGTCTGGATGAGTCCAAAAGACTCAACTTCATCGTAGCACGAAAAAGTTCATCAAAGAGTAACTACACCTCATAACAACATGCGCATTTCAGAGATAGGCACTTTAAAAAGGTTAAAAGATAAATTGTCTTTTTACAACCCTTTTCCATGTCCACACAAAGATGTCAGACCATTTTGTTACGTCAGTTAGCTTGACAACTCTACTGGGTAAATTATGAAACAAGTTTTTGCATTACTTTCTGCATATCTGAATTCATCCTATGATAGAGTCGCTCACTAAAGCATATACCTCATCTGAAAATTTCACTATTTCCAGTTTAGTGAAATTTTAGTTTTACTAATTCAGTTCTGTGTAAACACTGCATATATTAATACTGAATATAGTTTAGATCAAAAAGCTGTCTAATTACCTAAAATGTTACTTTATTACAAAGAAAGGTAATTCAATATATAGGAAAATGAATGTGCAATTACTAAGATGTTACAATGATGAATGAGTTGAGGGAATGACATTAATATTACAGGGACACATTCCAGAAGACACTAGTTGAAAGAGCTTTGTGTCATTAACTTTATTGGGAGCCCTTCCAAAAGACTCAAGTTGAAAGAACTCTTGCCATTAATATTATTGGGAGCCATTCCAAAAAAAACAGTAGTTGAAAGAGCTTCTTGTAGGATGATTTATTTGTTGGTTTAAACAGATAAGTTAACCCTTTTGGTATTAGAGTTTGGATTTTGACAGTTCACTGTGCTAGTGCCTCTTATAAAGGGAGCTGGGGTATCCTGGACTAATAATCACTAAATGTTGAAGTTAACCACCTGAAATCAGAAAAGTGTTTTTCTGTCTTCTCCAAGCCCCTTTAAATAATTTTTTATGTTCCTTTTCCATGGAATAAACACAAACATTTATTTTCCTGATCCTTCATGGCTCGGTCCTTCTCTATTCCCTCTGTCTTGTATTCATCACTAACATGTTGTTACTATTAATTTTTCATTTGAAGTGCTCTTTTTCTGGCAGGACAGATCATGTCCCTGCAGATGAGTTCTCAAAATTTTTAATTTATTGGCCAGTGCTTCTGCACTGATATTTGCTTGAAATACTCACTTCTTCCAAAAATGTCTCTGCATGACTGTCTCATGCAGGATGCTCTCTGTGAATCCAATACTAGGAAATCTTCCTCAGTCTCTTACATGATGAGGGATATAGCTTGCACGTTTGTTATGATGGATAAAACAGTGTCATAGTTCTGTTCTATTTCCACATCTTTCCATACCCCTCCCTCAGCTCTTGTCTCAGATAATTTTGGGACAGGGTCTGTGTTTTCTGTGCTTGTTAGAAGAGCACTGAA
Organism: Egretta garzetta; assembly: GCF_000687185.1. NCBI lineage: Eukaryota > Metazoa > Chordata > Aves > Pelecaniformes > Ardeidae > Egretta > Egretta garzetta. The sequence goes on along the minus strand of NW_009259795.1, from coordinate 624,912 downwards.
TACAGAGGAGTCCTGGCCATTGCAGAATTCCAAATAGTGTCGTACCTATACTGTCTCATTGCTATGTCCCATGTTTCACACTCAGGTCTTAGTCCTTTGATCTTCTTGGCTACATACATGTTATTTATCACCCAAGATCTCATTGTGAGATGGTGTTGGAAGGGCAGGAGCCTAAACAGCTCCTTTGTGCAAAAACAATTGCAAGCATGAACTGGAAAACAGTGCATGCCAGGGTTTCATTCCTATATAAAAAATAAAAATAAATCCTGGCAGATCTGTCTTCTTCAGCCTGCAGGCTTCATGGCCTTGAGTGCCCTTCCTGATTCTCATGCTATAGAACAAGACAACATGCCTTAGCCTTGGCAATATGCTACAAAACATTCCTGTGTTAGATTGTGAGGCAGTCGTCTTGTTTGTGTCCATTGCTGAACAGAATGGTACTAAACAGCATTTAAAGAAGTGCTGGCTGGGGTCAAGAGGAGTTCAAATCCAGAAAACTTCATCTGAGGCAAAAGAAAGAAGCTGGAATTTGAGGGAAGTTTCAGTACTTCCAAAATGTGCACAACAACTTGGATGCATAAGTAACTATCCAATATGCCCATGATCCCATCTGCTCAGGCCAAGCCCTATACAGGGCTGCCAGAGTCCAAGAGATAGGTCTGTCTCAGCATCTCCAGACACCCCAGGGCCCAGCTGTGCAACATCCCACAGGAGTAGCCTCCAGATGGTGGTAACCATGGTGATGAGGGCCCTAGGAAGAAGTGGACGGGAACATGGTCATGGCATTCATGAAATTTCTCACCGATCAACAATGCTCTGCAGTATCAGGGAGTGATGCCTCTACCGATTCACAAAGCTGTAGGTCCTAGCACTGGGAAAACTGGGGGAAATTGTCCCTTTTAGTGTCTTACATGCACAGCGGGAAGATACATTTACTGCTTCATTAAGGCCAGGAGCACAGCAATGTGTGGACACGGACAGTTGGCAGAAGGGTCTTGCTCTTACCTTTCCTCTGAGTTACCTGGCAGGGAACTTTTTTTCTCTAAACTGGCTCGGGGTGGACTTCTTGCCCATGGCAGAAAGGCACTGATGATGGCATGCTGCTGCTGCAGGGCAGGAATGAGCTCCCCACAAAGAGCTTCATTGGTTCCCATACCTACCTTAAAGTTTTGGAGGTACTTTGAGCATCCCAAGTCTAAAGTATAATGCTGCCATCAGAGAGTGCCCCTCTCATCAAAAATTGCCACTCAACAAAGACTGTGGCTGCCTCCCTGACAAAGTGACATAAAGGATAATGTCCCAGTCAAAACAGTCTTTCTGATAGAGTCTGAGATGAGAGAGGGCCATCTTGCCAGGGTCTACTCGTCCTGTGCTAGATGTCTTTGCTCCAGCACGTGGGGTGTGAATGAACCTGAAATATTCTGCCCAGTCAAAGGCATAACACTGCCACTAACAGCAGCAGCAGCCACAGCAATGGACAAATTATGTAGCAAGTCCAAATAAGAGGTTAAGTGCCTGTTGCTGTCCTATAGACAACTGGAGATATTTAAAACTCAGCTGGACAAGATTCTGAGCAACCTGATCTAAGCTGACCCTGCTTCAGGCAAAGAGTTGTATCAAAGGACAGTAAGAGGTCTCTTTCAATTTAAATTACTCTTTGATTCAGTGATTCTAACACATGTCTATGCTAGAATATCATCACACTCAGCTGCAAGAGAAAAAGAATCACCTAACTTAAAAGACCAATGTTGGAGTCCAAATGAAATCATTGCTAGAGACTGTGATGGTACAATGTAAAGCTTAAAAGTTCTTCAAAGGCTGAACATACCTTCCTTCTCTCCATCTTCATTATGTATGTGATAAAAAGAATATATACAACAGGCAGCATGGATTAACCTACAAATTATTTTTTATATACAGTAATATTCCTTGGGGTAAATTATTCACTGTACAAGACACATTGTGACAAATAATGTACGTAGCATGAGACTACAGTCTCTTAATGATAGTCTATATCTTGGACTAAGTTCTAAAGAAGGATGCAGATATCTGTAGACTTAAACATGAAATCCTGTTCTGAAGTCTGTCTTTCAAGGCCAAAGTATATTTGCAGCTGTACTCAAATAAGAGATGTGTTAGTGATAGTCTTAAGTGTATCCAGTCTGTATCCAAACACATGAACCCGTATCAAAGAAACAACTTTCTGATGTCCAACACAGAGCAAAGTGCTGCTTCCCCCTTGCCACCACACCTCTGACTCTGTTCTTTCTCCCTCAAAGTTTGATGTTAATATGCATATATTTGGTATGCCTAAACTATGCAGACCTAATAGAAGCTCACACTGTGCCATAAGAACCATTAATAAACATGGAATTTACCTCAATTGTATAAATATACAATCAGAGAAAGTCTCAGGACCACAGAACTCAGAAAATACATGCACAAGACAGACTGGGGGTAGAGGAAAGTAAGAACATATGAGCACAGCAGACAATGTGGTAGTAGCAAGTATTAGCTCTGTTAGTATTGTTATTATTGGCTTTAATTGCTGCTTAAATCTTTTCAGTGGAGTTCTGAGAGGAATTAGGTAGGTGGAAAAACAAAAGGATAGCAGTAAATCTGTGAGACCAAATAGCAAATCTGTATAGACAACAGGATATACGGAGTTAAGACAGCAGAAATAAGCTTTTAAAGTCATCACTGTTTTAATGCTTTCAAGCTTCCAGTTCCTGCAGTGGCTGTGTCAGCTTTACTCTTTGGCTGGCTCAGGTCTGCTGCTTGTTTTGTAGGTTTTAAAACCTTTATGGCAAAAGAAAGAAGACACCTAAACTCTGTCCAATTTACCATCTGGATGGGTGGTGATGTACTCCCAGATGTCCACATCACAATGTGTTTAAGCGCCGTGACTTTTGCTCAGCCCTCGTTCCTGGTTTTCATTTCAATGTAAACTGGGAAAGCCTTGCATCTTCATGACATCAATCCTAGACGCACTTCTAGCCCTAGTCACCTAGACATAGCCCTAGTGATTCCTAGCCCATACTTTTTGGTTTGGAAAGTTATATAGTTTTGCAAGGATCTTTAAGCAACCATTGCCTATGCAGACTATGAATAAAAAGAATGAATACTAGCTAAGGATAAGACTTTTAAAAAATAACAAAAGCAATTAGAGGAGGGTGTCACCACTCAAGAGGGACTTTCAGTCCTAGATGGAATTTTGGTTTAAGGACAGAAAAAAGATCGTTCTTGCACACTTGCTTTTATAAAAAAGACCATACAGGTCAGTTAAGGATTGAAAAACCTAAGAAGGGAACCAGGAATGTTTTATATTGGCTCAGCTGAGCAGAGATATTGAGGAAACTTTTGAGATTTGTTGTATATGCCAGAAGAACAAACCAGGTCAAGTAAAGAGCCCCTGTTGGCAGCACGGGAAAAATTGTCCCCCTGGAGCAAAATAAGCTTACATTTGTTTAGGTTGGCCACAAAAATAAATTTACTCTTCACTTGACTAAGTTTACCAAGAAGCAGTATACTGTGAAGTTTGGGTGTAGACAAGTTACCACTGGTGCACACTTAGCCATAATCCAACAGTGACTTGAAAATGTTTACTACAATTAAATTACAGGATATAACAACTAAGTACAGGTTGCCACCTGTAGGTATTTGTTTTAGTAGACAGGGAGAATTATAATGCTTTTACTGACGATAGAAGTTGATGTCAGTGTTTCGTGGAAGTATGAACAGAGCTATATGCAGTATTACCTGATGGTCATGGAGTTCTCAATAATCCCTTGTCTTAAAGCACCATTTATGCACCTGATGGAAATCAATGATCAGAAAACAAAGGAGATGGAGGAAGCACAAAGTCCAATTACAAGTGTCACATGTCATGCACTCTGATCATATGACAATCAACCAAATTTCCCCAACTTCCTACTTTTTCCTATTCATACTGTGGCTAGATCCAGACCTGTAAACCTCTAATGGGCTCCGATATGGTTGTCCCACACGCTTATGAGATTGGCATAGAGATAAATGCCAATATCTCCAGTTGCAGGAAAGGAGGAAAGAGTCACTCAGCTTCACGTTTTTTTGACATTTTTTTCTTTGAAGGAGTCATGATTAGGCAGTTGTTACAACAGATAAGACGGCTAAATCCCGGGTCTTTAAGAATACTATAAAAACCAACCACTTACAATTTCCTATTTACAGCAGTTTTGATATTTCAAGAGACCTGTCCGTGAAAGGCACCTCAGAGACTCATCAAAAACAGTTATTAACGTCATCACATAATAACCAGTTTATGTAGTAGGTTGATTACAAATATTTGGAAGTAAGCCCCATACACGTTGCTTAAGCACTGATATTTTAAGTGTTTTGGTCAGGAGGCTGAGCAAAGATCAGCCTCTCTAAGAGAGCTCTGTGTGCATGGAAGCTCTCTTAGATGAGTCTCCCTTGCTGGTATAGAGAGGGAAGAGGGGAAGCTGGAGGAATGAACCAATGTACATTTCATGTTGTATATTTATCTACAAATTCATACAAACAAAAATAGTTATGTAACTGCAACTCTAGGAAAAGGCCTCCTAATCCTTTATCCTAAACTGGGAGATATAATAAAGCCCCGGACTTGACACCTGGATAGTCCAATGGTGAGTGAGATATAACCAAAAGTAAGAAACAAGAAGCCAGAGCTCTGAATCTCTTCCTAGAAAGGGAAGGACTCACACTAATAGCTGTACACTTCAGGGAAGGAGCTGTACCTTGTTTCTGCTTCTTTGCTTCCCATCCCTCCCTTCCCCTTTCCCTCCTTTCTGCAAAGCACTGTTTAATGAATCTATTCATGTGTTTGGTTCGTTACATACATCTGCAGAAGTACTTGTCCAGACAAAGTAGGTTTATTTTCCCAGATTTCTAGGTGAATATTCAAATCTGTTTTATTGAAGAGACTTCTAGAAGCCTTCTATTGCTGCCAATAAGGCCTGACAAAAAGATTACTAAGTTTTATCTGGGAAAATAAACTGTGGTGTATGAAATCTTACCTTTAAGAGTTCATCTTTGAAAGTGTGTCACTGATCAAAAGGATCTTGCTCCATTGCCACAGACTCTGAAGTTATGTCTAAACTTCTCAACAAAGCATGCCACTTTGGCTGGTCTGAAGGCCAGGTGTCACCAGCTTGCTTACCTCAAACTGCCTTAGGACTAATGTCCTAGAGATTTGTCTTGGAGATGGCTAGATGAAGAGGTCCAAAACAAAGCCAGGGAAAGAACTGGGAATTAAGTGGTGTAGATAATCTTGGGTATAGTGCCTAAGATCCTTCCCCAGCCCTCTTCTGTTCAGCAGTGATGACTGAACCCTACCCTCACTTTTCAACATCTACCGTGGAAGTGAGATGGCACCAACATACAACTAATGAGTGCCTGCACCCTTTTAAGGGAGGCTCAGGAACAGCTTGGTAATAGGTCTCACCACCTGACAAGGGGATTGGGCAGGGTTTGAGTCATATGGTTTCATTTTCTGCTGCAGGACAGAAAACCAGAGAGAGCAGTTGGACCACAGCTAAGTGCTGTATTTGAGGTATTAACCAGAAACCAGAGCAAATCCAGCAACAAAGTCTGGAGTGTATCAGATGCAAGAGAGTCCAGAGTCTGTCCAAGCAATATGGAAAGGTTGATTCTGAGGTCATACCACTTTCAGGAATCAATGATAATTGCAAAGAGCTGGAGTAATGCAGCTCAAGAAAGCAGATGAAGTCACTCAAACTAGGACAGAATACAGGAGGTAGTTCTGCTAGCTGTTTTGGATTGTTCCTCCAAAAGCTTTGGTTATTCCAAGGTATTACCTGTACAGATGTCCTAGCACATGGCTTTTAACTAAGGCTGTCAGACCACAGCCTTGCGTCATAGTTTACGCCTCTGTGTGCAGTGTGCTGCACTGTTCACAGGACATACAGCAAAGTCCCAGGGAGTCTCCTGCAAGTATTTCTGCAGATGCTGACACTGACACAAAAGTTCCCGAGTCTAGCTGTTAGCAGGGATGGTGCTGACAGGCCTTTGGAAGGGTCTTATGATTAGGGATCTCAAGACTGTCAGCCGCCCTACCCAGAGCTGGCTTGGAGCGATCCCATTGCATTCGTCTTTCCAGGTCACCTTCAGATGGATGGTTTGTTTATCCAGATAATCTCTCTTTGAGAGACATTCTTCTGCCAAAGCAAGGAAGAGACTGAGTTGTCACCTCAGAGCCTGTGCTAAGCTCATGCTCTTTTGATTTAATGCAGATTTTAAAAATGCTCCAGGAACTATAGAGCATCCAAATGACTTCTAGCCTGTGCAGAGCACATTTCTGGAGCAAAAGCGCCTAGAGGTACTATGTTACATGAACAGCCAGCTGTAAGTTTGTATCCTGTGTATTTTCTTCTGGACATTTTAAAAAAAAAAAAAAAGCCAAAACACTCTACTGTGTTGGACATACTTCTTACAGATGTTATTAATTGCCTTCTGTGACAGAAATATTTTTCCTCACACAAAAGTCTCTTACAAACATGATCTAGAGGGTTTTTTAAATAATATTTTTATCACGCCTTCAGGCCTTATCTTTCTACAACATTTTGGCAAGTATGAGGTGTACCGTCATGTCACAGAATACCATCTGACTAGCAGTGAAAACAAACTGATGTACGGAGTACCTCTGTCCTGCAGAGCTGTTTGAGGCACTGCATAGCTTAATATAAACATCCTAAAATACATAAACATGTTCTGATTAAAATCTACCACTTAAAATTCAAACAAATGTGAATAAAGTGAGCATGAAAAAAAGGCTTTACGAGCTAAATAAACCCAAAGTCACTGTTTTTTAGAATCAACATATTGAAGTTCATCTAACTGGTGCTAGATCAATTACTTTAATGCAAAGCCCAGGTCTGGCATCTGTACACAGGTTGGAAAAGTTTTCTTAATAAATAATTCCACTACTCTTAAATGAGGCTAATCACCAAAACACTCCTCCATACGCCTGCTAATAGAAAAATTTGGTTTCCACAAGTCAGGTCAAAAACTATTATAAGCATCAATCTTGTTTTCTGAAAAAGTTCTGTCAAATTGCATCCTAGCTCTCCAGGCACCACTGACATTAATAACTAAATGTGCTTTGATTATAAAGGGAGTTTAGACATGCAGTTCATTTGCAAGCATTATATTCAGGCATCTACAGTCTGATACAAAATCCCACTCCTAAATGGCTTAAGCAATGAAAACTTGAGAATTTAGGACTCCATTCAATAGCTCAAATTCAACAGAGCATCACACTGGGCCTTCTGCCTTCCCTTAGGGAAGAGCACAGACCTCCTACAAGTCCTGTACTTTATCTAACAGTCTCATGTGGATGGCTCAAGACACCCTATGGCAACAGGCAACTATGTTTAGGTGACTGGATTGGTTCCAAGATATCGACCTTTAAATGAGATGAACAATATCAAGGAACTGCCATCTTCTCTCTACTGAGTATAGAGAAAGAATAGCTTGTAGCTCACGTATCAAAACGGAGCAGAAGAATCCCACTGCAGGTGATTTGTGTAAGGGTGGTGGTGAGTCAACAGCAGCTGCAGGATGAACTTTTCCCATCTGAAAAATCCTAAAGTGGAGCTAAGTAAGTAAAGTTCACCCAGGTCTTTGTGCGGATCCAGAGACCTTGTCCTGAAGGTGCATCAAGTGCATATCTCCTTGAAAGGAAAATGAGGAAAGCACCACTGTCATTTCCTATCTGTGCCTCTTGACCTGGAGAGAGACAACTGTTCGTAATACCAAGCTTATGATTTCCAGCTACGTTTCAGTGTTTCCATGTGTCAACAGCCATGGGCTACCTACTTATCCAAAAGCCCCTGTACTGCTGCTTGCCCTTCCTGTTTTCCTTGACCTTACAGGATGACTGGTGCAGGTACTCTACAGGTATGACCTCACCCCAAGGAATTCAGTCTTGGGCCAGGGCAGACTGCAGTTTCCAAACCTCAAATCTGAAAATGAAGAGCATGTATTTCAGAAGAGCTCTGGGAAATGAATGTTAAAACATATTCAAAATAAAAACTCCAAAACCACTAAACAACAAGAAATTACATCATCCATAGGGAATGTTAAAACAGAAATGTAGCAAGGAACTCATACGGCCGCGTAAGGAACTTATTCTTAACAAGATGGGTTTTGTGGCATGTTATAATGGAAAGGAGAGGTTAACGAGGACAGAGAAATCATGTATGCTTGTATACACTGCAAGTAGCTAAAAGCTTCATCATCTTCATGGAAAAGCACTGTGAAAACCAAGGTAAGGAGGCTGAAAAATGTGGTTTTCATGGTAAAAATCTTAGTTAAAAAAATCATAGCAAAAATCACTCTTTCATCTGATATAGTTAACATCTTGTGTTAATCCCCAGGAAAGTTGGTGTTGGACCTTTCTTTTCTATCTTGACACCTTTTTCAGATTAAGTTTTTTGAATTTACTTTAACCTAAGTGCAAAGAGTTTCCATTTTCTATAGTCTGTCTTCTCAAGAAGAGTTAAAATTCCAGCACTGTCTTTTCTCTAAAAAATCACTCAGCCCTCATTCTCTCCTACCATGCTGGAAAATCTATCATTTTTCATTACTCCAGGTCAAATCTCAACGGCCATCCTCTCACCCTGGAGCTATTTTGTTATGGAGAATTTGCCTTGATTTTACTTCTCTGCTTCCTAAATGGCTCTTTCATCTGTAGCAACGTTATGGATAATGTGAAGTATTTCTGCAAGCTGTCTCTTTCCCAAGTCCTATCTGCTGTTCATTGCTTTAAATTCTCCAAGTTTTCAAAGCATATGATAGCTGCTACACTTTGCATTTTCTCATCTGCACATGCTTGGTCTGCATTAGATCCAGCAGGTTGTTGGGATGTATCACTTAACATAAATCTGAACATGCAAAAACAGAGCCAAGATTTGTCACCCCTAGTTAGTAATACCTAGGTTAGGAAACTGAGGCAGAAATATAAATATCTGACGCTTATCTGTAGTCATTGGAGAGAAGTAAGCATTTCAGAAAGACTGAATTATCTTCCTGATAGACACTTCCCTCTATTAACTGCATAAGGAGAAGACATTCATATTTTAGATACTGTAGTTAGATGCCTGACTTTCATGGGAATACATCCAAGAAAAAAAGAATTGTACTTTTAACATAAAGTAAAATGATCAAGTTAAAGCCAGGAACCTCTTGTGGTTGTACCTCTATTTATTTTGCATATATTATAGTTAAAACAAAGAAATTGTACTGCTGTCAGGCTGAGGTAGCTGGTATGATTGATGTCAAGCCCTGAATTTCAAGGTAATACCTTAAAGTGTTTTTAAAAACCCTCCACAAAATTTAGACCTCTTTATTGTCTGGCTCTCCCTCTTCTGAAATTCTGAAGTAGATAATTTATATTTATTGTGTATTGAATTCTGGTAAAAATGAAAACTCAATTCCCAGAAAATTTTCTTTGTAATAAGGACAAAAGACAGAAAACCTGATTTTCTTCTCTGTTAACCTGTTGAGAAAGTACTGCTTCTCATACATAGCTGTTACTTTGTAAAGCCACTATACATCAACATAAGATGTGTTCCATTTATATCTGTTTAGAAATGCATGAAGTGCCAGTGACTTCAACTACTGGGGAAACAAGGGGTATATATAACTCCAGGCATCAGAAATTAAACAATTTGCAAGCAGAAACCGTGGAGGAGCCTACTTGTGTAGCGGAGAGGAGTGTAAGTGGTGACAAATTGACATTTAAGGATAAGAATCATGTGGCAGAGCATTGAAACTGAGAACATGATGAAATTAAAAAACTGAGGACAAATGTCTTGCTGCTACTTAATTGGTATGATGGGTGCCTCCCCTGTGGCCCATCAGCACCTTCTTTCTGCACAAATTCCAGTGGTTACTTGATTAGCTACAGTCCATCATATTTGCTTTCATCTGTCTAGAGTAACTTAGCAATCGTGGTGCTTCAGACATCAAATGTTTACTATACAAGCAGTATAAATATTAAATATGAGTATGTGTACAAAGAAGACAGAGAAAGTTTATCTTCCAGTGTTTCCGTCTTTCCAAAGTTGTCTATGGGCACATATCAAATGACAGCAAATCACTTATTTTAAATGTATAAAACCACCTTCCATAGTTGTCACAGGACAGCATTTGGACGAAACGTACCTTAATTTTGACAACCAGACAGTCTTTTAATTCACTTAATATAAAAGCTGACGTTCCACTGGCAGGAATCTTGAAAGCATGGGTAAAAAAGAGCCTTTGCAACAGTCCCAGAGGCCCTAGGCAATGACAGGTATATGTTGTTAGACTGGGGACAGGATTCGTCTCTCCCTAAAGTCTGATCTAGTTGCCTAGGTCTTCTCTGTTTAAGGGAGAGAGAGACACTGACACCTCCACAGGGAAACTGATCTGAATAAAGATCTCAGTAAAAAATTCTCCAAAGAGAAACTTCTCTTTCTTCACTGAGTATAGGGAAATCCCATATGACTAGTTTAGAGTTGACACCTAACTTTTGGATGGCTAAAGTTAGCTTAAAACCCCCCTACCCTTAGAAATCATATTTTGGGAAGAAATATTTTTAATTTCAGAAACAGTAAAGAACAGATGACAAAGAAACATCGGCAGTGGCCCAGCAATGGACCCAGCAGGAGCAAGCAGTGTGTATGACATGGTTGTTCTGTATCAGTTGCTCCACTTGCCAGTTTTTGTCTCCCCTTAGATTAATGACTCAAATACCCAAACCACCTTTCTTGCTTTATTACTTGTTTGAAATGTTTTTCGCTTTTACCAGGGTTGTGAACTGTGAATACATGAAAGCAATGAAAGAGCAGACATATACAGTAGGCAAACATTACAAATCAAGCAAAAGAGAAAGGTCCCTTTTGTATTTGAACTGTATCCCACAAGCAAATCTCATTTTAATACAACAAGGATGTGCTGGAAACACCTTCTCATACTGGCTAGACAGTTTGTGCCCTAGTGCACTTCAGACATTACTGCTGGAGACTGCTAAAACCAGTTTGCATTTCCACCAGCAAGCTGATCGTCTTGACAGATTTAGGTCAAACTGTTGAGGCAATGATTCACACCTGGTCTGAAGAACTGAATGGGTTAAGAAACACAGATGAGAACCTGCACTGTATTTAAACTAAGGGTCTAGTTTTTTCAGTGCTGTTGCAGTTTGCTCACTGTATTAGCAGTCAAGCACAAAAAAGCTACCTTCTCAAAGCTGAAGAGTTTTCCTTTCTGCCCTTTATGTTTTAAATCTAAATTTGGCCAACTGCCTTTGTTGACTTTTGAGTTTGCTTTGGATAACTTAGCCCCTGTTTGATATAAAATACTTAATACTAATAAAAACAAATATCACTGAAGAAACTTTAGAAGACATGGAAGCAACGACAATAAGCACTAAGTTATCTCCACCAATGAATTTCCTATCTTCCTGTGTCGGTGTTGTAAACTCTAGGCTACCCACATCCAGTAGTGCTTTGCAATGTATAGAGAAGACATTGCAAATGCAGAACACATTGCTTGTGTTAAACCAAAAATAGTCTGTTATAGTACTGCAAACCTGTAGGTCCTCTGATTCCTTTGTATTTCTATTACAAGCACAGGACCCAGATCCATTAGTGAGTCCACCTAGCCCAAAACCTCTGCCCAGAAAAGGTTCAAGCATTTTGAAGAGCGTTACCGAGAGCAGGCAGCAGGCCATCAAAAAGATGCCCCAGATTCCCAAGGGCAGTCTTGCCACTTCTCTTCTTAACCTGCGACCAAACTTGAAGGAATTGCAGCTAAGCAGAGCTGTGAGCATTGTGCTTCAGCCAAGCGCTTGGTCCTCCCTTACAGGATCCCTATTCAGCAAACCAAGTGGAGGTGTTTTGCTCAAGCTGAATTTCTCAGGTGGTCTTTTAAGTGCATCCCCACTGAGAGAGCTTTCCAGTGTCACAGCCCAGCAGAACAAAAGAAGGCATTGCTGTGGCTAGATCATTGCTCCAAATTTAAACAAACTGGCAATCCCCTTGAAAACAGAGCATCTCCTTTGACTTTGTGGGGCATTAGATTAGACCCGAGGCACAAAAGTCAAAAACATTTCCACAACAGCTTACCATCGTTTTACAATCTTTCAAGGGTAAAAGACCAAATAAAACCCTTAGTAAACCAATGTGAATCATAAATGACCATTTAATTTAAAGAACCTTTTCTGACTGACTGGGTTGTCTTCCTCAAGCAACAAGCAACACACCCATCCATACCTGAATTAAGGATCACACCTGAATACAGATTCCCTCAACCTGAAATTCAGTAGTCAGTACAGAGAAATGCTTGTCAGGAAGGGATGTAACAAGAAGCAGCATGAACACAGGGACACGGAACATTATATGAGTTTTAGAATAGTTTGCAACAGGTTTTGTATTAAATTCTTTAATGTTCAGGTGGGAGGCTGAAGAAAGGGAGACAGGGGAAGTAAGATAGTGGAAGCAGCCCCACTGCATGGGGTAGCAATGGAACCAGAGTTCGGGCAAGAGGAGCACAGATCTGACACAGGCACCTGAGCTCCTCCTCGCTGCACTGTACTGCAGTTTCTCTCCAGCTTTGGAAGAGCCAGAGAGCCGGAGAGCTGTGGTGGTGCTCAAGTGCTCCAAATCTAAGCCACCTGCACAAGACAAGAGGACAGAAAAGTGGGATTAAGAAGATAGGCACACATAAGGCATTTTCTAAGTAAATCTCTTCCTTGAAGAAAGGAAAGGCAGTGCACTGAATGAGCTAGTGGAGTGTTTTACAGTAAAGTAAAAATGTAAGGATGCAAGAGAACTTGTACCCAAACAATCCTGCAGTCACTGCAAAATCATTTGTGTTAGCCAGTAAATGGGAAAGATACAGCTGGAATTAAAAAATTGGTTCCCTTTAACATAGTAAAGAAAACACCCTTTAAAACAATGAATGGACAGGAGGGCGGATAAGTTTATTAAAGATTAAAAAAAATAATAAAACAAATCCAGTCACTTTTCCTGTAGTTGTGATAGGAGCGCCTTAATCTGGAAATAAGGAATCACACACCGCAGCATTTCTGCTTTTGGGTGTCCCTTGGTGGCATTCAGTGTTGAGAAGCATTTGTTAGATGCACTAAGAGATGCACTAAGGCTGTTGCTCCTCAGGACTAAATGTGCTTTATTATAGCCAACTGGGTACCATTTGGTTATATTATTTTAGCAAGAATACAGTTCATTCTACTCAGATGTTTGTCAAGCTCCTCCCTAGAGGAACCTCCCTAGGACCTAGAGGAAAAGTGATTTATTTCACTGAGTGTGAAATATCTGCAGACATACATTGAGGCATTGAGGCATTGAACCATCGAGGCTGGCGGAATGCCACAACACTGCAAACCCTATAACTTTTATTTTCCCAGCACCAGGGGTATATTTATCCAAAGAGGAAGGCGATATGTATTTTAAGCATTAGGTGGTAAAGCATCCTATTATCTCAGAATCAAAACTTTCAAACTTGTGCGTGTTTACTCTCCCTCCCATCCTCTGGGCAAACAAAATGCAGTGAAGTTTACCAGTGCTCTGGGGAGTGTGTGTCATGCACAAAGCTTTAAAAGTTCCTGTTTATTCTGAGTGGACATATGAGATCCTGGGACATGGATCATAAAACTAGGCCTTTTTTTCTTTTATACTTTGCCAACAACAGACTGCTTACTCTTCTGTGGTAGCGTACATATGTGTGTGTGTGTATATATGTATGTATCAGCTTTTGGATCATTTGAGAGACCACATAAATGTAAGTTATAAGGAAGGTAATGAAATTTGAGACTCATGTACAGCTTGTCTGACTGTAAATTATGACAGCCATCTACTTAAAGAATAAGACTGTAAAGACCTCTTATGAACAAATCAATTCTAATTAAAGCACCCACAGACAGCTGCTTGTATTTTTTAAAAAATATTGTCCTGTGCAGCACTAGTAGGCCTAGTCCTAGGAAAAAAAAAAATCCCAAACCAACAAAGCTTTGCAATATTACTGAGTCATACGTTAGTGTGACAACTCCTGTTTATCTTAACTTTCTGCAGCTTTAAACACGAAATCTAAGCGGGAGGAAGCAGGAAGACAATTTAGTGGTCAAGAATAGCTGGTGTGAAAGGAAGGGAGGGAGCTTTCCCCTTGAGCTGTGAAAAGATAACTTGCAAAGTCTTGCTCTTTCTTTCAAAATGCACTTAAAATCTGGGATGGTGATTTACTGAACACCTAGGTTCTGGGTACTTACAAGAAATATTTTATGACAATAAAATATTATTTTTTTTTCTTTCAAAAACCAATAATCTACTTTTGGATGTCCAAAAGATTTTTCTTAGGCACAGGTTCCATAAAATGAACAAGAAGACTGTAGGTGACCTGTGCATGCATTTAGAGTATATAAATCTTATTTTCTGGTATATTTTCTGTAATGATTTTGAAAGCTAGTTTCTATAGCTCACAATAGCAGAAAAAAAAGATAAGTTTAAGCAAGTTCTTGGCATTCAAGTGAAAAAAGAGCTTTGCTTCCAGTTTGGGGTTTTAAAATGGTTTTAGATCTTAGCTTTTAATATATTTATATTGCCTTCAGGGAAGGGGGAAGATACGCCAGTATTTTAGATAGCTGTGCAAATGTCCCCATTTAGGGTTTTTTCGTGTTCAGTAAGGGTGAGGAGGAGCAAAACAGACCCAGCTGTGCTGGGTTGTACATGCACAGCGATGCATTTTCTCCCCATCATGTAACTAGCAACATACACTGTATAAAGTAGAGCTAGTGTGAGGGGAAAAAAAAAAAAAAGGAGCTTCTACAGCCCTTCTCATCTCTGCATGATTATGAGGACCTAGCTTGTATAAATATGCAATCTTACCACCAAGTGGAATGAAGATTTACAGCCACGTGCATTCACGTACGCAGAAGCCACAGGAGCTGCCCATGGCATCTTTTTTCCCATTACAGTAATGAAGTTACACGCTGTTGCAGCACTTCCACTCCAAAATTCCTTTTCATAGCTCAGAACGAGGCCAGCATGTGATTAAGCAAACTGATATTTGCAAAAGAAAATTTGGGGCTGCTAGAAAAAACACTCTAGAATTATTTTTAGTGCCAAAAAAGCTGTATGCTAGTGTAGCATGCATGCCAGAGATGACTGAACATTTCTTGAGCATTGGTTTTTGATTTACGTAGAGGCCCACAGGTAGGCACCGTGTGATTGTTTGATGGTGACCTCTGATGCGAATGCAGCTTTTCCAGAAGGCAGAGCATTTGGCACAGGGCCAATAGTCATGAGACTTGCATGAGACTTGGACATTACCATCTGTACCTCCGACCTCTTTGTAAAATGGCAAGAACTGCCACTGTTCTCCCTTGAATGGCTGCTGAAAAGCTTAACTAATCACTGTTCATGAAGTACATCGAGGCTCTCTCTCACAGCACGAGCATTTGATTGTCTGGGACAGAAAACCATGGAAAAAGAGATATCTTAATGCAGAGTCCCAACACCATCTTAGAAAATGAATTTTTATTTTAGGACTACTAAGAC
>NW_009259795.1:582432-609293 GCF_000687185.1 Egretta garzetta | reverse complement strand
TGTCCTCAGTTTTTAAGAAGCGGCATTTTTAAAACATTTGAGAACTGGAAATTAACACATGAGCTCTTTGGCTCTTCAGATTCAGACCAGCCCATCCAAAGAATGTAATCAAGTGCTTCTTAATTAAATATACATTGTAATTAATGTTAGGCACCTATTTTCATGCTTTCCTGAACAGGAGAGATATCAGTGTTGTTTAAGAATGTTCTCAGTCAGATTCCAACTACAGTTATTATTAAAAGAATCAGACAGGTAGGGCTGTTTCTGAGGCTTCAAAACAGAACTTCATGTCCCCTGTGTGTAGTGAAACAATATCTATTCGATGTTCGTTCCACAGAGTACAAGCTCCCTAAACTATTTTTGCAACTGTATTTTCACAGGGTTCATGTCCCTGGCATCTGGAGTGATTAAAGAGCCTTGCTCATCTGCAGCAAAAGCCATAATGTTTCTGCCAATACCTAAGAATGAAAGCTGAAGCAGCATTCAAGATACATCTTGAATAAATGTTAAAAACCATATCCTTAGGGTAGTTTCCTGTGCTACCGGCAAATCTAGTTTGCGTGCATCTGATAAAATGGTTTGAAGTACGGAAGTTTAATACTGCAAAGAATGTTTGGTGATGCTGGGACGTGCCATATGATAAACTCAGAGCAACTCACAGTGCTCCTAGTTTACCAGTGCTTGCCACTGAGAAAATCTAGTCAAATGCATCGAGCTGGATGCCCATTTTCTTCATCTTTCTAGTGACTGGCACTTGCAGTCAATTTCTAAGCTTTGGACTCCTACCTTTCTTGGTAAGCCTGACGATTTTTATTAACTTTTTTTTGTAATGAACATCATAACTCCTTGAACTATTTTTCCTAAATGATCAAGATGGTCGTCAATGACTTGTACATTACTGAAGTGAGAAGCAAGGTAAATACTTTTACCAGTGGGGAGAACTATTAGCAAAAGAAAACTTTACCAGGGAAGTATTTTTATATCTTCCTCTCTCCTGAGCACTTCAAATCATGACCAGATGGCTTCCCAGAGATTCAGCTAAACACAGAGGTCAATGGCGAGGTAAGTGAGTAAACTTGTAGAAAACAGGAAAGATGTTAATCAGCATGGAGTCATTAAAGCAAAGCAAAGCAGACCAAACCAAGCCAAATGAACAAAAAACTAGGGTAGCACTCATGCTTTACATCAGCTTAATCCCATTTTGAATGCTACCAGGTGAAGAGGAGGACTCGATTGCCAGAGATGCCCTTGCACAGCCGTCTCTGTAATTGTCTCGCCAGTGATGTTGTGCGGAATGCCAAGTCCTGCCCGGGAGGGAAGATACCGAGCTGGTTATGAAAGATACCCCAGGCACTGGAGGCTCTAGGATGGTGGGCAATGTAGATACAGTTTCTATTTATTTAATTCTAATAGAAATTCCTTAGAAACTGAGGAATGATATTGCTCAGCGTACCATTTTACATTGCAACATTCACTCCATGTTCTTCTACTTGTGAAACTTCTAGTTTTCAGAGAGTTTCCTGACATCCTAACAGTGCCTGCTGCTGGTGGTGTCAAAACAATGGAGAAAAAAAAGAAAACCTTTTCAGTTCCTTTATTCTTCTGGCTGTTAAAACATTTAACCGGTATTTTGGCTGACACATCATTCTGTTCAGAGAAGAGAACTGGGATCATGCGAGATGGCAAACCGGTGATCAGCAGGAGCTCGATTACATTAGGTCTCATTTGGATATAGAGGGGACTGTATTTCAGGTAGTAAAATGCTCCCTGATTTCTTCCAGGACAAA
Organism: Egretta garzetta; assembly: GCF_000687185.1. Classification (NCBI taxonomy): domain Eukaryota; kingdom Metazoa; phylum Chordata; class Aves; order Pelecaniformes; family Ardeidae; genus Egretta; species Egretta garzetta. The sequence goes on along the minus strand of NW_009259795.1, from coordinate 607,506 downwards.
GAAACTGCAGGCATTTTTTTCCTGGAAACTCTTCAAAACCAACGCACACTGAAAGCCTCTGAAAACTGAGCACAACCTTTCTAAAGGAGTACTCCGTAAAAGTATTCGCAAAATATTTGTAGAGGAATGTATTTGCCCTTGGCTATTACATTCCAGTTTTCATCTGCGGAGCAATAGAAAGGAACATGTTCGTGTGGCATATGGCTTTAAGTACAGCAACGAAACACTGAGGCAATTAATACTAAGGTTTAAGACTGCTAATTTCCCCTTCCGTGATCTTCCCTCTTCTAGTCCCATTTTGAAAGATTAATTACAACACTTGTAAGCTATGTCCAGAAAAAAAAACACAACAGGCAGAAACCACAGGTTCTGTCTGCTGATGTTAGTTACTAACATCTGCATAAAGGTTTACTATGTTGAGTACCTCTAACAGCTGCAGCCGCTTCCAGGAAAGTAGCAGTCAAAAAGGCTGTTGCAACAGATGCTTTTCAGATCCTTCTGCACAACATGATCCTTTCTGTGGAAATATACACAGCCCACATCTACTTCTTGTACCTACATTTGTCATGACTGCTTTACAGTAGCATATTTGGTGATTTTTCCAAGCTTATTTTTTTTTTTTTTAGAAATAGAGCTAATAAAAGGAACCATAGGCACTTAAACTACATGGCAATTCCTGTATTTAAGAACTGTTTATTCTAAAACACAGAAATAGACTCGGCAGAAAAACAAACAAACAAACTAAACCAACACAGTGTTTCCTTTCCTTTAACCACCAGTATTCAAAGTTATCCCAGAATCATACAGGATAGCAAGGGTTGGAAGGGACCTGGGATGCAGCAACTTGTGTTCCCTCTCTGGCCCAAAGTTGCTGATAGTCTCTTCTGCCCAGTTTAACAGGAGTGACAGTGGCGATCCTCTGGGACATGAGCCATGACACCCTAGAAACCAGGCCTGCCACTTCTTCAGGAAGCATTACAACCATCGATAGCTATACAGAGGGTTGCTATCTTGCAGGCTATCTTTTAAGGCTGATAGTCCTGCCCCATTCCTACAAGGCACATCTTTAGTGCTAAATAAAAGAGCCAGGTATTTAGGTTAAGCAACAAGCCCACAAGTCATCCACAATATTTAAACATTAGTTCGCACCCTGGCTCCCTTTCAGACTGTTTCAGGTAACTCTCTCCAAGATAAATTTCGTTCCAGAGGGAGCTACCCCTCAGCTGCGCAGCCAAAGACAGTTTGTGCCATTTGGCTTCGAGGTCAGGGATTGGCTCATGGCCCCTTTTTAATTAGCAGCATAAACGTAGCTTCAATGAACATGTGTGGGCGTCAAACCTCATTAAGAGGATCCGTGGTTGTGAATCCCAAGTGAGCAGAGTCATCTCTGTTGCAGACTTAATTCAAGCACATACGTTCTAGAAAAGGGGAAAGATTTAATTAGTAGTTTTATTAGTTAGTCCTAATGGGAGCACTCCTCTGAGGTGTTTCTCCCTCCCTTAGAAATTAGGATGCTTCCTTATTTTACTTAGGGTTTTGGACTACCTCCTAGGGGGATGGGAATGTCAAAGGTGGGCATTGCATTGTGTACCATGTAGGCACCCACCTCCACAATCAGATCCGCCCCTACAGTCCTTCATGGAGAGTTTTTCTCTTAGGGGCTTTCAGCAGGCTTAGACTTAATCTCTGCTCATGCAGTCTCTGCTGATGCAAATTCAGGCAAAGAACAGAAGCTTCCTGCTTGGAACTGCTCAGAAGTGGTTAAGAGCCCAGGCAGGACAGAAGGTCACATGCTAGGAAAAAAAAGCATGTCACAAGATCTTAAACATCAAATAACAGCATCATAGTCCTTTTCCTTTGCTGTTTTTCAAGTCATCGTAGATGCTGTCACACTTGCTCTTTCTTCCCCTTTTAAAGGGGCCAACACCAGCTCAGGGGTGACCACAGTCGCGCGGTCGCTGACTCTCACAGTCCTTGATCTCAGAACTAATACTTCAAGACTAGCTTCTGTGGTAATTCCAAAAAAAGAGGATGCCAAAGAAAGTTGCCAGAGACATTTCCCTTTCAAGCACATACAATCTAAACCATATCAGAACTGCTCAATAAAAGTACAAACAGTTTGTTTTGTTTAGTATTATGTTGCTTTTTTCCTTGCTTTTCAGACTCCGAAGCTCTTCAAGGCAGGGACTTATTCTTGATTTGATCCAGTTTTACCTCCTTACCAATGCCATGTGCGTGGCAGCTGAACAACAAACAAGCCTGATGCTGCAGTAACACTGCAGTGAACATCAGGCAACAGAGCAGTAATTCTGTTTAGAGTCATTGGAATACCACACACAAAAATACTGAAGTGTTTGGTTTGTGATGGAAAGGAAAGTGCATGCGTAACCAATTTATACCATCAGAACATTAGGTGTTCTAGCCCAGATGCTCTGGTTCACTATCACACTTCTGAAACACCTTAATATAATGTAATATAATAAATACAGGTGAACCACAATTCTTTCCATTCTCTACTGTCGTCTCTCCTCCTGTCAGTTTTGACAGCTGGATTAGCAGCTGGCACATCTAAGAGTGGACACAAAAGGGCACTAATTTTTCCTCATTTTAGACAAAAATTTTCTGCTACCTGAATTCTGGTCATATCTATATCATCTTGTCTCTGGAACATCCCAGGAAAGTCCACTGTCCTTCGGGATAAGAATCAGTATGTGTGAGATAATGATGAGATATACAGTACTATTTATAGCACTTTTGAGGTCTCTGGAGATCTTTTAAGATAGCTCTGTGTTTACAGCTCAAAGGAAACAGCATAAGGCCAACAAACTGGCTCACAGTTGTCTCTTTTCTATTAGATTTTAAAATAACAAAATGAAAAAGCTAAGCCAGCCCAAAATATGGCTTTTTAGGGAAAAAAAAAAAAAAAAAATCAAGTTCCTGCCCCATCCATACTGATTCTCACTGCTCAGGGAATAGTGATAGGGGAAATTTTGACTTTTCTCCCTGTACAAAACTACTCTGGCAACTATGAATTTGCTACAGAATGTCAAAAAGCCATTTATTCTCAGAAACATGCACTTAAGCCAACAACATAAAAACACAAAGGGCCTGGAAGGGGGAGAGAACAAACAGAGGGGTTGCTTTAAACACCCTTTCTTGTGCTGGGATCTGAAGCTAGTGAGGAAAGTGCAAACTGTTGGTGCCCGTGACAGATCAGTACCTGCCAGGAAGCCACCTTGTCTTCAAATCAGTGCTATTCCCATCAATTAGCTTTATTTCTGATTCTCTTTCTCCCCTCTCCTTCCACTTGTTTTTCCTATTTTGTTCCATGACATGGAGATACAAAACCTCCATCAGCCTACAGAATAAAGAACAAAACTTAGTAAGTTGCACATAGCTTTTCCTTACGGATACCTAAATTTGCTACAGAGGTCATTAACTAAATGCATCTATAACACAAAATAATCCCACCTCCACAGTATATATCTGTACAGGAATTTGTTTTCAAATTGGAATTAGAAAGTTCTGTTATTCCACTGCTTTTCTTCATTGCTGTACAGTCACCTGTGTTTGTTAGCATCAGAAATTATGATTTGCTTCACTGTAGTTCCCGTCAGACCCAACCAATACCTACATTATGCTAGGCTCTATGAGCACATGGTAAATTCATTAAAGCAAGGACTGTTCAAGCTGAGATAAAATTAGGGAAGGATATAAAAATGCTCAGCCCTACAGAAGATGTTTGGCAAAGACAACCTAAGTTTTCTGATTTCCAGTTTACTGTCCTGACTGTTTGCTCCTGCCTCAGAATCGGTTCTGCAGTTCTCATGCAGCTGGAAGAGCTTTTTTCATACGACGAGGTGCACAAACAGAACTCAGGCAATGCCCTCACCTAGACGGCCAGCTGCTTCGGACAAGGCTTTTTGGTTTTCTTACATAAAGTCCAACTTGCTTCCAGCCCACAGACCCTACCAGAGCACAGACATTTAATCCTTTTACACAAGTGTGGGCATGTAAGGCGGGTTTCCTGGTGGTACTGAGATTTTCATAATATGTGTTCATTTTCACTGCTTTGTGATTTTGTCAGCAGGCTAACACATGCCATGAGACAGTTTTTCCTGTATCTTTTTTTTTTTTTCTCCCAGAGGAAAGGGGAAAACAAAAAGCTATTTCACAACAAACTTATCTGCTCTGTGGAACGAAGGAAAAGTTTCAAAACGGAGGGCAAAACTGCAGTTTACTGCTTCACAAAGGATTAAAGGAATATACAAAAGATGTACTTTATAAGTTCTCTTCAAGGAGATGGCCTGCTTTTTACGTAAACTGCCTTTCATCTTATCATATATTGTTCACAGTGAGGATATAAAGTAGACAGGATATGGAGTGAGGCTTCAGAACGATGCAGAAGGAAACAAAGCTCTTTCCAGCAGTTTATGTTCTGAAACACTGCTGAAACGCTTCAAGTTTTCCACATCTCCACTTCTTCCTTACTCATGCTTATGTAAACTCGACAAGCACCTGTAATTTATATTTTGAAGCAAGACATGAATTTCTTGAGCAAACTGTTGGTTTAGTCTATACGGAGGCGGTAAGCCTACTCTTGGGAATAGTGCTAAGACTTACCACAATGGAGTCCTCTGTTACGCAAGTGCCCTTTGGGTGTAGTTTTTGATGTGCTGCATTATATAGACTTTTATACATGCCTGAAACATTTTAATGAATATTAGCATACTGGCTCAGTTCTGTATAAAGCAATTGGGTGCCAGGGAAAACTATCGTTCTGATTGCCTGGAATAGCTTGTCAAATAAATAGCACTTTTCTTCCTGTTTCCTCTGGAAAAAGTATCATCGACAATGCAAAACAATCTAAAACATTACTTTGAACAGAACGTTCTGTGCACCGAGTTTGGAATTCCACAAAAACACAGAATATCCATGTCCAGATGGTGAATTTTATTCCAAGCCATTTTCACTCAATGCCATTGTATAAACTGCTTTCTGAAATAGACTTTAAGATATTGCCCTGTGAAAAAAAAAAAAAAAAAAGAAACCTCAGTTTCAATGGGACTTCAGTAAGAGAATATCAGGAAGATAAAATTTGCCCAGTATCTTCATTTCTAATTCAGTCTTACAATTTGAGCTAGATGCAATGGGAGCTGCAAGTACTCAGTGCTTCAGAAAAACATGCCCTGCGTTGTAAGACTCTGCATACTTACATCTGGCTCTTCATCAAAGAGCAACACTCGGTAGTCCCGCTTACAAACTGCAGGGCCTGCTAACAAACCCACAGATTTGTTATCAGCTATCGGCTACCGGGCTGGTAGCGCTGAACGAGGTGAGGCGGATGCACCCCCTCCTTCTATCACACCGCAGATCTCCGCCTGCAAGACACTGTTTCTGAAGTAGTGAGGTATCCTGAGAAGCAAGATAAGCTCCACTAACACTTGGTGTAGCTTCTGGATCAGACTTCACTTACATCAACCAGATGAGAGCATACCCAAAAGGAGTCGAGCCCATCTGCACCCACCCAAGTAGCTGCATCTGTAAATTAAGGGGATAGGGCCCATTTTACATCATCAGTGCTATTTCACTTCGATTGAAAAGATCAGGTGCTAAAAGTGTTCCTTTTTTGGAGGCAGAAGTAGGTTACTTAATGTAAATTCTGATCCAGTGAATAGCAAGCCACCGATATGCCACCACCACTTTGTCTGAAGCTTTTTTCTTCTCTCATATAAAGAAAAATCCTTCCTGTTGTATATGTACAGATAATTCGGTGCAGTCAACGACTGCCTAGAAAAACATGGATTAAATGAAGACATATTTTTATTATTTTCTTTGGCTTAAAAAAATCACTTTTTCTAAATTGATATTTTATTCTGAGTTCTTGAACTTTACTTCGATTGTTTACACTTTAAAAGAACGGAATGAGATATTAGCAACATTATGGAAAGAAAATAGTTTTTATCCTGATGCTGGCATTGGGATACCCCAGTTTTAGAACCAGTAGAAGTCTAAAGAGGTCAGTAGTCACTAAACATTTTGCTAAAAATGCATTCAACGCATTTGTGTTGGCCCAGTGAAATGCATAACCAGAAAGTAAAAAGCACCTATCAAGGGTATCCAAAAATGAAGCTATTATAACCTCCTGCAGGAAGGGTTGAAAAGCAAAGTCATTGAAATATATTGATATATTTTTTATTTTCTATTATTGCAACAAAAATGATTCCAAATAGTGCAGTTTAGGTGTATTGTAGTTGACATCCACATCATGTTTTCTGCTGCTTCTACTATTGAAAAGTTCAGTCTTGGATGCAGATAATACACTTTTTTTAGTAACATCTGTGCGCAGACTGCAAAGTATGAAGGTTGGCTGGATTGCTAGAGCTCAGTTTGGGAATTTGGCTGCAGGCTCATTCTCTGTCTAGGTCTGGCCACAAGGACAAAGGAATAATCTTTATTTTTTCTAGAGGAACAACACAAATCTCAGGGGCAAGGAGTAAGTGAAGCGAATAGAAACAAAGAAGAAATATTATTTTCATTTTTTAACAAAGAAAAAATATGATTTTCCTTGTTTTAACTCAAAAAATAGTTGCAATAGAAAAATCTAACACTAAATGCATGAGCATAGGGAAAGGGCTCTACAGAGCAGAAAGATTGTGTCTGAAAAGGCAAAACATCTTTTGGCTGTGCTCACAGAACAAGACCAATGCATTTGAGTATCATCGTCTAGTTGGACTCTGCCCCAGGAATTAGCCTCTTTTAAGCACTCCCCCTTAGCAAGCAAAGGAACGTCTGCTGCCTGGTACCTCTGTGGAGGCTCGTGGAGAGCTATGGCTGTGGATGCCGGTACCCCATGTGCAGCAGGCCCTGCGTGACTGGGAAGCAACAGGGGCTGCTGCAGAGCCATGGATCTGCACTGCAGTTTCACAGCACACTGCCAAATCTACCCTGTGCGTAGGAACCATGAGGGCTTTTTTTTTTCTGCCCAGGCACAAGAACAACTTATGCGGCACCATCAGTTTCAGATGTCCAACCCCACTACGTTAAGAGGGCTGAATTCAATCGCAAGTAGAACCAAATAGCTAAAGAGAGAGCAATGGCAGCGACAGAGTTGCTTTCATTTTGTGTGTTTGTCACATTTTTCTTCAAGTACGAGTCACTTTATGGTCTGTGAATGTTATCTGTTGTCTACCTACCTGTAGTTTCATATAATTTTGATAGCTGCATCTGGGAATCGTGCACATCTTTTGACTGCGTTAGATACCAAGCTTCTCTCCACCTCTAAAAAGTCAAGACGGATTGCCGATCGATGTCTCAAGAAGAGATTAACTTTTTAAATATTTCTCTACAGAAAGTTAGAAGTTCGACCACCATTCATTGTCCAAACATCTTTACATGATTCAGAGAGCCCAATCTGCACGTCTATTTTCCATGTGAACCAGCGGAAAACAAGACAACCAGTTGCTTTTGTATGCGTGCACCTATCCCTGCTACCATTTCATACTCTGCTCAAGGCAATGCACCAGTTAAGAAATGTTTAGCACTGCCTTAAAACACCAAGTAAGAATACACCATTTACCTCTCCAGATCTAGTTTAGTGTGTTGTCACCATACCTATCGATCTCAGCAAAAATACTAAATTCTCAACTATCTCATCTATGCGTTGTCATAAACACCACTGCACTAGCCCCGCTTCTTATTATTGAGGAATAAAAGCTGCTAAAGTCAGGGTCACACTCAAAAATATACTTACACTCACTCTATATGAGCGTTATAATGCTCACAGTGCAAGATGAGATAGCCACAAGCACGTGCCTCTGCATGTATGGTTGAGGACAGATCTTCCGTGGTAAAAAACCCAAGAGTTAAAATCTGACACAGAAACCATATAGTAGTTTTCAGCTAATATTGTGCTCAGAATGCCCTGTTCTGCCTCTTACTGTACCCAGATTATTAAAGCCTCCCATGTAGCAAGGAATACACACAAAGAAATTGGCTCTCAAGTGGATTGAGGAGCCACATGAGCTAGTCATGACCAAAAAGTGCCAGGATCTGCAAAAATGTATCATAATGGTATTTCAAATATATACAAAGCTCCTGTTTAGAAAATGGTAGCTACAACAGGTTTCATATAAAGACTTCTAAACTTCTGACCTTCCTTGTGGCCTCAAGAAGCTTAAAATTTGCTACCGCAATGAGTGCTGCACTGCTACATGAACTGCTTGATATTGCCAAACCTTCAGCATTAGGATTATGCCAAAATCAGTATTTAGGCACCAAAGGACTCACCATACCCTTTTTTTTTTTGGTTTTGTTTTGCTTATTGGCAAGAGCTTTGCAATAGCAAAACCACCTAAATGCTTGGTTTATATAGAAGAGGAACACAGCTTCAAGAACCTATCTAATCTCTCGCTTCCTTCCTTCCTTCCACAACAGGCTTTGCAAAAAGTCTTGTTGAACTGCACATGTAGAAAGATAATCTCTAAGGCGTCTTCAGGTCAAAGCCAACCCCTTGTGCTGCACTTCGAACTAATGGGCAGCCTCGGCAGATCATAGTAAAGGTGTGACCCTGCTGAGGGATCACCAGCTCTGGCATTAATTACCATCCTGTCAGATCTGTTAACATCTCTTCATGCCTTAATCTTCCCTTCCATTTTCATTAATTCAGATGAAGTAAAACTGCTAACCTTGCCAGGTAGCAGCTGAAAGTCCCAATGGTGGAGACAGAAAATGCACTGAAGACCTGCTCCCCAGCTTGGTGAGTGAGCAGAATAGCTGGGTGGGTGTGTTGGGTTTACGTGGCAAGCTTTTGGTAGCATTGGGGAGCTACAGGTGTGGCTTCTGTGAGAAGCTGCTGGAAGCTTCCCCTATGTCTGACAGAGCCAATGCCAGCTGGCTCCAAGGCGAACCCACTGCTGGCCAAGGCTGAGCCCATCAGCGATGGCGGTAGTGCTTCTGGGATAATGTATTTAAGAAGGGGTGAAAAAACTGCTGCGCGACAGCAACTGCAGCCAGAGAGAGGAGTGAGAGTATGTGAGAAGAACAACTCTGCTGACACCACGGTTGGTGCAGAAGAAGGGGGAGGAGGTCCTTCAGGTGCCAGAGCAAATTCCTCTGCAGCCCGTGGTGAGGCAGGCTCTCCCCCTGCAGCCCATGAGGTCTATGGTGGAGCAGATCTCCACCTGCAGCTCAGGGAGGACCCCATGCCAGAGCAGGCAGATTCCTGAAGGAGACTGTGACCCCGTGCAAAGCCCACACTGGAGCAGGCTCCTGGCAGAACCTGTGGCCCCATGGGGAGAGGAGCCCAGGCTGGAGCAGGTTTGCTGGCTGGGGTGGTGACCCCACGGGGGACCCATGCTGGACCAGTCTGTTCCTGAAGAACTGCAGCCCGTGGGAAGGACCCACGCTGGAGAAGTTCATGGAGGACTGCCTCCCATGGGAGTGGCCCCACGCTGGAGCACGAGCAGAGAGTGAGGAGTCCTCCCCCTGAGGAGGAAGGGGCGGCAGAGACAGCATGTGATGAACTGACCCCAACCCCTATGCCCTGTCCCCCTGTGCTGCTGGGGGGAGGAGGTAGAGAATTTGAGAGTAAAGTTAACCCTGGGAAAAAGGGAGAGGCGGGGGGAAGGTGTTTTAAGATTCAGTGTTTATTTCTCATTACCCTGCTCTGATTTGATTGGTAATAAATTAAACTGATTTCCCCAAGTTGAGTCTGTTTTCCCCATGACAGTAATTGGTGAATGACCTCTCCCTGCCCTTATCTCAACCCATGAGCTTTTCGTTATATTTTCTCTCGCCAGTACAGCTGAGGAGGGGAGCAATAGAGCAGCTTTGGTGTCCAGGCCACTGTCAACCCACCATGGTGGGTTCTGTAGGAGGATGGTCAGGAACCGCACCAGCCACAAGAGCACGTGTAACCAGAGGTCACAAGAAAAGTGGGAACCTGGGGAGAGCAAGAGTTGGAAGCGTACATGAAAGGAAAACGATGGCTGAGCAGATGGCCTGTATAGGGTATTGAAAGTAAAACGTGCCTCTGATAGGCTAGGAAAAAGAAAATTAGACCAGACCAGCAAGGACATACCCTTTTCACCACAATGGTGGCAAGAAAGTCATCCGGGCTTAGCAATTTCCCTTTTTATCCACAATTTCTGAATTGGTAAGTCACACCTGAGGATTAAACACAACAAATCTGTTTTTAAGAGAGAGTGTGTGGTATTCCCCAATTATTTTTAATTATGAAGCCTCACATCCATCATTCATAGTGGATGTTTAAATAGTGTTTTCCATGGGAAGATGCTGGTTTTCAGTATTTGTGTTAGCATACAGGCACTGCAATGCTGGTCCTGAGATCCTGGACATCACACTGTACAAACACAAAAGGAAAAGACCGGAGTCCATGTCTCCAACAACTTGTGATTTAGGTATAGCAAAAACACCAGAGAAATTAAAAATGACAAGGCAGCATTTGTCAACATGCTAAAGAGCAGTCAGAATGCACTGGCAGTTTAACTGTAGTCCTTGCTTTTAGTCGTGCCGCACCAAAGGAAAAGCCTTCCTTAAAGGAAGGATGTGAGGGTGAATAAGAATTTGAGTCCCTTATGTTTTTGATGGATTCCCCCCACAGTGAGGGGCAACTTAAAAGGGAGCTAGGAGGTGCTTTGCTTGCAACAGGCACAGGCAGGCATCATGGACTTAGACAGGGGAATCCACCTCAACACTCAGTGAGAAACCAGTAGCGCGATGGACTAGCATCGATGGCTTTGCAAAAAGAGTACAACTACCTTGTAACTCTTGTTAACTGTATTCCACAGAGGGAAGGAAATCAGCAGCATTACAGAAGAAGTGGCCAAAGCAGGAAGACAGGAAAATTCTCTCATCATTTTAGTTTGGACAGATTTCCGATGCTGAAGATACTACAAGGCCAAAGATTATTTCAGATGAGATCATGGATGAATGCACTATCAGCAGGGATGAAAAAGGAAATGTGTATCTTCAATTTATGATGCAAGACTTTGACTTAACCAGAATATTGGGTTGTAGAAAAGTCAAAGACCGTACCCAAGTTACAGGGCTGAATGGCTGGAGATGAAGATGTTTCATCCCCAATATCAAAAAAGGGAGGGAAAAAAAAAAAAACTTAGAGAAAAAGGTGGAGAGTCATCAGCTCTAGAGTTGAGACTCCAAGAGAGATGAGACTTGTAGACCCAAGACTACAGTTTGGAGAGACGGAGTTAGGTCATTTTTGGGATGCAGCAACAAAGAGACAGGAGTGGGATTTGCATTCACAGACCAAAAGAGAAGAACCAAAGAAGAGGCAAAGAGAGTTCTCAAACGCTCCCTTATACTTAGAGATAAAACTTTGGTTGTTAAAAATAAGTCTGAGTCTTTATTTTAAAGAAAACCACATGGTTTGCTGTTTCCCATTGCCCTGGAGGAGATTCTGCCTCTCACAAAATTGAGCATGACTGAAGTGGTTTTGTCTTGCATGTTCTACACATTTTACTCCCAGTGAGACTGTGGTGAAGTATGTGACACTTTGTGCACTGTGCAGGAGTATCTGGTTCATTGATGCTAATGTCAGGGGAGACAGCCAGCTCCCCCAGCTACAGGCAAACAGCAGCAGTACCACAGCCCATGGTTGAAATGAGTGTGACTCTGTTGATTCTTTGAGTGTAGAAGGGATCAAGCTGCTCACACCTTGGGTTTCCACCTAAGGTTTGATGGCATCCAATGTGACAGATACTTGACAAAAACACTTAAAACAGTAAAGCTATAAGATTACCAAATCCTGACATGATGGATGCATGTATCGCAAGGGAACAGGACAATTAAAAAGAGAAAACTAACTGCATCATCTCAAAGAGCTCATTATATACAAAGTGCTTGACTCTCCAGTTCACGATGCATTTTGTAGTGTGAAATTTAAAAATGCAAATCACAAACAGTTGGGCAGCTTCCTTTAACATGTTGTCATCATACATAAACAACAGGCGCTGGGTTCAGACCAAGAGCCTGGAAAATAGAAGAGCTTTCGCTACTAAAAAAAACATTTTCAAAGTATGTACTGCCCTCCAGTGTGCAACTCAGTATTACCTTCAACAGTTGCAAACCATCTCACAAATTCAGAGTAATGTGGGGCTGTAGTGTCCCAGATAAGGGAGGAATGGGGATAAAATCCCGGCACTAGGGAACACAGTGAAGAGGCAGCTCAGACCAAGGCTGGTACAGCCAGCAATGAGCAGAAGCTAATCACCGAGAGCAACAAAGCTGGTGAGGGGTCTGGAGCACAAGTCTGATGAGGAGTGGCCAAGGGAACTGGGGTTGTTTAGTCTGGAGAAGAGGAGGCTGAGGGGAGACCTTATCGCCCTCTACAACTGCCTGAGAGGAGGCTGTAGTGAGGTGGGGGTTGGCCTCTTCTCCCAGGTAACAAGCGATAGGATGAAGGGAAATGGCCTCAAGTTGCTCCAGGGGAGGTTTAGGTTAGATATTAGGGAAAATTTCTTCACTGGAAGGGTTATCAGGCACTGGAACGGGCTACCCAGGGGAGTGGCTGCGTCTCCATCCCTGGAGGTATTTAAAAGATGGGCAGACAAGGTGCTTAGGGACATGGTTTAGTGGTGGCCGTGTTAGGTCAACGGTTGGACTTGATGATCTTAAAGGTCTTTTCCAACCTAAACGATTCTATGATTCTATGATTGCCATTGGTGTCCAACCATCTTTTATAAAAACAACCATACTGGTTTCCTAGCACCAAAAGCCAGGAGAGCTTAACTTGGGAGGTTCCACAGCCCTCCTTCTCACAGGCAAATAGCAAAGCCCCCCCTGAGCTTGCTCTGCACCCCTGCCACAATCAGTCGGAAACAAGATAAACTGTTCAAGACAACAGAGATTGTCCACAAATGACTGATTGCTTTAACCAGCAGTAATTTCTTCAATTAAAGCTTCTTATGAGCAAGATGAGTTCCTCATACTGCTGCTGAAATACTTACCTATACAGAGGTAATTTCCTTGCTGGAATATTTCTTGCTACTCAATTCAACCATTCCGCTTTTTTTTTTTTTGGAAAAGAAAAAAAAAGGATTTTAACTGGATTAAAAGAACTAAAGCGTGAAAAATGAATTGTTTATCTCTGTTAAAACAGTACTATGCTGTGTGGAGATAATACTGCACTACCATACAATCACTTCTTATGGTAATAAAGGTTTTACTCACCACTAAATGCTTCTCCTTTGTTTTTTATTTTAGTTTGCCCTTTTAAGAAAAACAGGTCCTTCAGAGCAAAATTCAGAGCTAATTCAGAGCCACGGTGAAAAACTCACTTGGTACACACAATCTCTATTTCCCATTGCAAGTCACATTTGCACTTGCAGAATCTGAACATCAAATTGAAAAAAAAAACAAACAACAATAAGATTGATTTAAAAGACTTATCTTTCATCTATGCATACTATGGCTTCGTAACACAAATTCACAAGATTTTAAAAAATTTTCAGATGAACTTAGTTACTATTTGCAAAAATCCAGCATAATCTAGATGCCAAGTAATAAAAACTTCAGGAGTTAAGTAAATGTCACTTACTAAATCCTGACAATGTTTGCATTGCACACTCCAGAACAGCGTTATTGCTGAAATAGATTCTTTTATTTCTGAAACATTCCAAAACAGCAGTATACACAGTTGTAATCAAATATTAAGTCATATGCCATTATAAGAAAGCATTGATTAGTGCAATTGAATTTTGTAAAAGATCTATCAAAAAGATTATTTGCATTAAAACTCATTTTCCATAAGCAACTGTTAATAAAACATTACAATTTTATTCTTTGTAATAAAGTACTGAAAACCAACTGTAGTTTTAGAGATCACTGTATCTTTGTAAGTGCAATGTGACTTATGCTGCCATTTTAAATACAAAACACTAACAATAAATTAACAAATGAACAAATGGTGAAAGACCAACAAAACCATGCTGACCTGGCTGGATGGCAGTTTCCAGTGAATGCTACTTTTTTTTTGTGCTTCTGCAACATAAATATACTGCTTTGTATTGCCAATGGTACAATTTTGTATGATATGTTCCTAGCGCTAAAAAAGTACATTACCCCAAAAATATTATTTATGGCACAGAAAAGTTAAATTATCTCTGTTGTTCAAGGTTCAGGCAAGTTTAAATGAACTTAAGTATACAAAATAAAATGTACTGGAAACACTAGGAAAAAATTCAAGCACATACATAAGTCCCCCCAAATTGAAAATAAAATGCATGATGCCTTTACACTGAATAAATTATCTTAGAATTTCAGTACGGCAAAGCTGCCCGGAAAGCATTGTCTCCTAGTTCTTTCCAAGGAAATAGTCTGGTAGTTTGCACATATATATAATACTTTCTTCAGTTCCGAATGCCAACACTGCCATTGTTAGTCTGATAACAACGCAGCTGTTCAGGTAACTGATTAAGTGCAATATTTAGTATTTGATAAGATGTTCATTTTTTAAAAATGACATTGCATTAGGGATGGTTACATATTAAAATCCCGGGGGAAATAATACTGCATGACCCTCCTTTCCCAAATCATTGTTACCCAGCCAGCTGGGTAATGAAATCCACATTATTTATTTTCACTGTCGATGGGCATCCTTCATCAATAACAGCCGTCTCTCCAGTTCCCATCCCGCATTGTACTGAGCGACGAAAGTGGCTTTGGAGGCTGAAGAAAACTGTATTAAATGAATGACAAAAAAAACAAACAAACAAAGGAAGTCATATTTCATGTGAAAGATCAACTTATCATTTACTTCTGTAGCGACGCTGGCTTTATGGTTTGCTTGGAGACATCACTCCGGTACATTTCCGGCTCCATGCAAATGTGAAATTAAGGCCACTTCCAGTGAGACCCCATTACTGTTACTGGTCTTAACGGGATAAAAGGTTGGTAAAAAGGAATTTGGTGAATAATTCTCATGATGCACAAGACCCCTTCTAAATGGGAAGATTTGGTTCTTCAGGACTAAAGGTGATAAAATCCCCATTTTTGTCACTACAGACAGAAGCAATCTAGTGGGAAATATTCACTAAAAAGCTGTTGTGCTCAGCATGCTCGTCAAAAAACAGCACTTTATAAAAACACAGTGCACTAACACTAAAGAATTTAGGTATCTTATCTGTTGAAGAACTCTACCAATTCCTGCTCCAGACACACTTATCCAGACACGTGATGATGTGTTTCCATCCCACAGCCCAAGTCAGAGAGCCACCAGTCCAGCACTACTGCCCCTGCAGGGTAACTTGCCATCCTCCAGGCCCCCCCACCCTCACACCTGGGCTGCATCTCTCACTAATGAATGAGGACTTATTAAAAAGTGCTTGTTGACCATCTCCCAAACCCTCCAGGTACCACAGAGTTAACTGTTTCAGAAAAGATTTAAAAAAAAAAGGAGAAACAACCATCAGATTTGACCTGACTGTCAACTCACAAGGCAGGCTACCTCTAATTTGCCACAACCGTATTTTAGTTACACCACAACTTGCTGAAAATAAAGTGTCCCAATTCTGTGAAATTGTTTCTTATAAAACCAGGTCTCAAGCCTTGTTGTCATACTTCCCTGCTTTTTCTGTGCGTTACTGACACCTCCTCTCCCTTCCAAATGCCCTTGGCTGGAAAAAGGCAGAAGCATGTTATAAGGCGGGCAGAGTCAGTAAGTTAAAAACAGTCACCAGAGCAGCTTCTCGCCTCTCCACTACAACTGCTTTTAGATTTAAAAAAACCCTGCACCTAAGTAGAAAAGGTGGTTAAACTTAGGTTCAGCCAAGCAGCTTTTGTGCAGCTCCACTTTGTTGCAGTGTTACTCATCTTGATATAAATCCACTTTCTTGAGCCATAAAACATCACCTGCTCTCCCATTTTCTGCAACTGCTGCTTTCATTTCTTTTTTTTCCAGAAAGGAAAAAAAAAAAAGAAAGTATGTTTAACAATCTTCAAGAAAAAATGGAGAGGACAGAAGTGAATAAACATCAGCTAGGTTGAAAATAAATGTAGGAATACTGGTACGTCTCCGGAGTCAATCCCTGCTACAGTGATTCACAGGGCAGTGAACAGGAAAGCGTGCCAGCGTTGAAAACTGTTTCAAACAAGCACAAGCTGTCAGTACAATGCTACATGGTTTGAGATGACAGTTTTGGAGGGTTTGTAGTCCCTTTCTACTTTCCTGTCACCAGCTGGACTGCAGTGACTGACTCCAGCACAAGGCAGCAGGAACAAGCAAACTTCCCATCTTGGCTCCAGAGCTCTGCTTATGTTGCTGCCATGCCTGTGCCTGGTACCTGGGATGATCCAGACCCTGACATGCTGATTGACTTCCTGGCTTTAGCTGGGACCTGCCTTGTCACTGTGGACTTGTCTGGAGACTGGGACTGTTGGCTGACCCTAGTCACCATCAGTGCTACTCTTGGTTGGGTACTGTGGGGCTGTCCTACTGCCTGGCTGTCCTACTCGGCTCCCAGCTCATCTTGCCTTACTGGAAGCTGCCCTTCATATAGTGGTCCCAGGTAACGATAGAAAGTGGAGGACTGGCAGATAGGGGACGGGAGATGAGAAGGTAGGTCTGCAAGAGGCCCACAGCATGGAGTTGGAAAGCGCTGGGGGTTGTGTGGATCCATTCAACAGGAACCAAAAAAAAAAAAAAAGTGCTGCCTTATGTGTAAGGCTAACTAGAGATGGACTGTACTGTTACAATTTCTTGACACTGCATTTGGATGCACGACTCTCTGATGGCAAGGAGAAAAGCAGTTAATATTTAGCCAAATTGGTTACCTAGGCTATTATAATGTTATTTTGCAAATTATCGAAAGCACTCCCTCTCACAAGCTTGATCCCTTGCAGTAAATACTGAAGTTCCCTAATGCAGGCCCTATATAAAGTGTCTAACATGTTTTCAGTATCTAAAATACCAATAACTTGGCTACCTAACAGTCTGGCCATAGGCATAAAGAAACAGCTCTGTTGTGAATGTGAACATCTGACTGATTAAAAGAAACCAACCAACCAAACAAAAAACAACCAAAAAAAACCCCCAAACCAAAACAAAAGACCTTTTCTACTTTTAACCCAGTTAGGACTAAAACCACTTTAATTTTCAGTATAACAGAAGCTAGACTCCTAACTTGATAATCAGAAATACCATTCCTTAGAACTGACCAGTGACAAAAATCATCAGCGAGGAAGTCTGCTGCTGCTGGCTGAATTCTTTCCAAGAAAATTCAATGTGAACTGAAACCGTCCGTATTTTCCACATGAATAAATAAAATGAAACTAGGGTCTTAAACAGCTGTTGGCTGAGCTCCAATCTGCCTGTACTTTTAGAGTCCTATGAACTTGTCATTCCCACAGTGCAAAGACCATCCATCTACAAGGAACATTGGTCTGGCTCTACTGCAACATATGATGCTGCTAAGGTACATCTGAAGGTGAAAAGACAGGAGCCCAGACTTTCTGGAGTATAAATAGCTTTGTTACTGATTTGAATCAGTTTCTAATAAAAACAGTGTTGAGAGTACACCCTCCCACTGAAACCTCTTAATTTGGGTTTTCTTTAATATTGTCGGTTGCACGAAAAGTTACAAAAATAGCAAGGGACTGGTCTTCATGGCCCACAAAGTCTCTTTCTCACGTGTTGCTATGATAGATTTAAGAGCTCTGCAGAAGAACATGAAGTGGAGGAAAGGTAAAAGAAAAAAAGCAAGACCTCTACTTATAAAAAACCCTTTACAGAGAGAGTTCCAGCAGAGAGCAAAGGAGGTTATAATAGAAATCTCATGGTACAGTCTTCTTCAAAGAAGAAACTCGACAGGTCTTTATCAAAGTTTCACTGCAGTTGGTCAAAATCTGTTGTCAGTTACATCAGTGTAATCCCCAAGTAACTCAATCAAAGAGAGAATGTGAGCAATTAAACTTATTCTGGATCTAGCCAGTATCTAGTGAAAAGTATAAAAATTGTGAGAGCTAACAGTGACAGTTCATCCAAGAAAAAACTGGGTGGTCACATAGCGAGCCCTCACAAGAAGAGGTATGCATGCAATGGGAAAAATAGTTGGAAGAGTTGACACGAGTTGATAGAAGTTTCTCTTTGAGATACTTCATCACCTATTAATCACAGAACATACAGCTAAGAATTTAATTCCCAGCTGTGATAAGGTGATTAAAATGTAGACTCTTTCCTCAAGTGCTTGCCACCAAAAAAAAAAAAAAAAAAAATCATTTGGAGATTAAATTCTCCTGGAAAAATGCAAAAATGCATTTGCTTTACAGTACAGCTCATTGCAAATATGATGCAAGTATGCAAGATACTCCAGGATTCCCTGTTTTCCTATTGTCTCCCAAGCGGAACTAAAAAGATGCTGGTTCAACCCAAGACTGTACTATCCAGAATGTTTCCTTCTTCACAATGCCCTAATGTCACAAGTTGCATTTTTACAGTCTGCTGCCATTTACAACAGGGATGCAACTCTATCTATTTGAGTACTCTAAGATTTGCTCATCCTCTGACATTGAAATAGCGCTTGGCACAAGTTTGGAAGAAGGCAAGCCACATATGTTACTGCTATGAGGTTTTTCCATCGTTTTTGATTTCTTATTGATGGGCAGCAATCCATGCTTATTTATATGTGATTACATTCTATTAATTATCATAGTTTACTAGGAACTACCAACAAGCATTGTCCATCATTATATGTGGAAAGAAATCTTCATCCTTTCAGTGACTCAGATTGGGAGCTAGAAACTCTTCTGTTTCATAGGCCAGCTTCATGTTCAAGAGAAAACACCCCTCAGTTCCCCCCCAGTCTAAGCCAAAACCACCCATATAGGGAAGGAGGCCTGTTTAACTCTTACCTTCGAACTGGCTGTGCAATTTTACTTCTGGGTATTCCACTCCCATTGATGGCCAGCGATGGTCTTGGAAGAGCACTGCGCCCTACAATCCCTTGACTGGCAGTCTTGTTTGGCATTGGGATCCCAGTGTTAGAATATAACTGCAAGTTGTTGGACACTGGAATATTGCTGCTGCTGCTGCTACTACTACTACTACCACCACCTTGCACGGTTGGGCTTACGTAAGCAGTAGCTTTGAGAGGCTGTCTGACAGACACTGGAAAATGTCCCACACTGTGAACTCTGTGTTGAAGCTGTCCTGGTGATGGAACTGTAAAAGTGGTAGAAAAGGAAGTAACAAGGTCAGTATACAACAGATGAGGCCAGGTAGTAATGCTTATTTCTAAATAAATCTGGATAGGGATAAACACATCATTATACAATTTACTTGCCAATTATAAACTTCTGAAAACCCCCTTGGATCAAATACTGTATCCAGTAACACTGCACTGAACTAAAATATCCTGTTCTACCCCCATCCTGAACAAAAATCCCACCCCATATTTGTCCTTCTTTCTCCCCTCAAAGAGGTTTCATTAGCCATTACAAGCACACTAATTCCACCTATGTAATTAGAGCTTTAAACAGGAGAAATTGCTGAAGGTGTAAATGAATTACTGTTAGATAATCTAAATTTTTCATAGAATCATTTGTTTGGAAAAGACCTTTAAGATCATCAAGTCCAACCGTACCTGTCCACTACGATACCATGTCCCTAAGCACCTTGTCTGCCCATCTTTTAAATACCTCCAGCGATGGAGATGCAGCCACTCCCCTGGATAGCCCATTCCAGTGCCTGATAACCCTTCCAGTGAAGAAATTTTCCCTAATATCTAATCTAAACCTCCCCTGGAGCAACTTGAGGCCATTTCCCCTCATCTTGTCACTTGTTACTTGGGAGAAGAGACCAACACCCACCTTGCTACCACCTCCTTTCAAGGTAGTTGTAGAGGGCACTAAGGTCTTCCCTCAGCCTCCTCCTCTCCAGGCTAAACAGCCCCAGTTCCCTCAGCCCCTCCTCATCAGACTTGTGCTCCAGACCCCTCACACCAGCTTTGTTGCCCTTCTCTGGACATGTTCCAGCACCTCAATGTCCTCCTTGTAGTGAGAGGCCCAAGAAGGCCCTTTAGTAAGGTTGCTTGCAATACCACATCTTGTTTAAGGAACATTGCATTAAAGCATTTTAAAACATCACAGAAGTCTAAGTTTTATGTATAAAACTAGTAAAAAGGCTATAAAAAAATAAAAAGGCTATAAAAAGGTCTTGAATATGACAGCATATTCCAAGGCCTATATTATGTAAACTATCATTTTAAATCAATGGTATGGGTTCCAGAAGCTTTATATAGAGATATTCTACACAATCCTGCCCTCTGGTGTACATCAGACACACATCTGTTTCAGAGCCCACATATCAAAAGCAAACTCTCAAAAGCACATAAACTAACATAGCACATACAGGGACATCTTAAAATCATTTAAAGACACAGAATAAAATACAGATGTGTGATTCAATTAAACAGTACTGGCAATATATTGCTATGGAGCTCTGATCATAACATAGCTCCTTAAATACCCCAGCACAGCCACTTATTAGAAATGTTCTTCAAAAAATTATTTCAGAAAAAAAAAATATCACATTTTATACACACATATTGACATACATAAATACACAGAGAAATATATATTTTAAAATAGTAAATAAAATTAAACTTGCAATACACTACCATGCAAATTCAAGTGGGAACCTGAACAACTACTCCTATTCAAACAGGACAAAAATAAAACAAAATAAAACCAGCAGTCAAGTATATTTTCCACAAAAGGTGCAATTTAATAGTTTTGAGCATTCCAGTACCTGAAGGGGACCTAAATGAAAGCTAGAGAGGGACTTTTTACCAGTGCATGTAGTGATAGGACAAGGGGTAATAGTTTTAAACTGAAAGAGGGTAGATTTAGATTAGATAGAAGAAATTCTTTACTATGAGGGTGGTGAGGCACTGGAACAGGTTGCCCAGAGAAGCTGTGGATGCCCCATCCCTGGAAGTGTTCAAGGCCAGGTTGGATGGGGCTTTGAGCAACCTGGTCTAGTGGAAGGTGTCCCTGCCCACAGCAGGGGGTTTTGAACTAGATGATCTTTAAAGTCCCTTCCAACCCAAACCATTCTATGATTCTACGATTTGTAAATTCTGCTCAAATTTGAAAGAAAATGCCCACAGGAAAAGGTTTTGCCAGCTTCTCCCTCCAAAACCTCACAGGACTTGGGAGGCATAAGTTAAATCCTTTCTTCTGCCTGCATCCAATTAAATCCATTTTTTCCATTTCCTCTCAGAGCACCTCAACCATTGTGATAGAAAAGACGGGTTTAGATCTTTATCTGTCTTGTTTATATTCTACATTAATAATTCAACATCCACTAGATCAATTCTCCGGGAGTGAGCGAGCGGCTGCCTTTCTTCGAGTTGCCAGCCGTTAAATCCATTTTTTCCATTTCCTCTCAGAGCACCTCAACCATTGTGATAGAAAAGACGGGTTTAGATCTTTATCTGTCTTGTTTATATTCTACATTAATAATTCAACATCCACTAGATCAATTCTCCCTTCAGCCCTCCATCAAGAAGTCACCTAGATTAAACTAATTACAGAGTGATTTTAATTTCCCCACTCAATAAGTATATTATAATTGAGGCTATAACCCTCTGTTTACCACATTTGCTCAGAAGAAAGCGGCTCAGTAACAGAGAGGTCATGTATTTTAAGACAGTATTTAGACAGTGTACTGTGAAACCAGCATTGTATAAATTACCAAGAAAAGCAGGTTTCAATTCTAGTATCAAAAGTAAAAATGTAAGCCTATATGAATTAGTTGCGTTATTGGTGCTTCTACAATACCACTCCAACTACTAATTATTACCATAATTTTTGTTTTTAAGTTGGCACAAAATGAATGGGCAAAGAAAAAAAGAATGGAGGTGATGAAACTCTCAGTACTGCATAACAAGATCAGCAGAATTTGCTTTCCAAAATAGCAACTTTGAAAATCCTGACCTATAATAAAATCTGGTGCAAAAGGAACACAGTCAGCTTTTAATTTTTCATAAAGCAGAGGATCAGTGACTGAGACATGTATTTTACCACTCTGTTGATTTCTTGTGCGCAGCCAAACAACACAGGTACTTACTACACGACTGCATCCTTGAAATCCCATTGCTCGCTCCATGCAAATTGGAGTCAAAGCTCTGACTGTTCCTCACAGTGACTGGAGAACTAGCAAAGCCAGCATTACTGTTAATGGTGGGCGTACTTGGCATCCGAGCGAGGTTAGGCATGCTTCTTCGAAGTTTATCTGAAGCAAAAGAAGACAACATCCATAGTCATGTCAGAATTTCCAACATGCACAAGCAGCCTCTGAATAATTTCTGTAAGAAATCGAAATTAAAACACATTACTTCAACACAAAGAAAGGTTTTGCTCTGCAGGAAGAATATGAATACGTTATTGACAGCCTACTAATTGAACCCTTCTTACTACTGTAACAGCATGGTTATTCACAAATAATTTTGAAGACACCGATAGGCAGTACATTTTTGGAATCACAAGGATTTAAACACTGAAGTGTCATAATAAGGATCAATTTCAAGCAAATGTATAAAGTAGGTCAAATGAATCATGCCCTAAATGTGTCTGTTTCTTTGCGGTGAATACAAAGCACGGCTGCAGTAACAGTCAGACACAGGCACCTATGCTGTGGCTGTCTAACGACAGATGAGATGAATCCATCCTAAGTGACTACAGTCTTGCTTTCAGGTGTCAATGAGATGCTAAAAAATTCCATTCAGTACCTAAACCTTAGTAACATGTTAAGTTTCTGCAGGTGGCCACGCGCAAAACCTGCTAAGTCTTGACGCTCAGTTGCTTGGAGCCCTGGGTTGACATCAGGATTTTCAAATCCAGTGGCTCTCCCTCCTAGCCCAGTTGTGGTGCCTGATTTGGTGGGCATTTTCAGAACAGGCCTGTAGGGCCTTTCACAAGAAGAAAGCTGTAAACGCCCCAAATGTTTTGGGGGCAGGTTCAACAGCTAAGGCAAGTGTCTAAGAGGTCAGAAGATGTCAGCAACCCCACTCACGCTAGTTGATTTGGCGAGAGAAGCTGAAACCAAGTCTGACATCTCAAGAAGACTTCCCAACCACAACAGCATTAGGTAATCAAAGGTGAAGCTCTCTTGGTCTCTTCTGCCATGGGTCCAAAGAGAGATGACTCAATTCTGTATGATGGGAAGAGACTGGCAGGGGCAGAAAGGCACACACTGAGTGACCTGGTCTGAATTGCCTCCTGTGACGTGACAGACTTCAGTGAAGCACTGCTGTGGGGAAACAACGGGTCATTCGTTAAACTGTCATTGACAACACCACTAATGCTGGCCTCTTGGCCAGGTTCAGGTGGGGCACAAGTGCTGTGCCCTGCTGAGGTGGCTATGTTCCTCCTGGTTCCACATCAGCATGGAGGCCACTAGCTCCTGCCCCTGCCATAGGTTCCAGCGCCTGGCAGATGCCTGCCTCCAGTTCTTACACTGCAACAGAAAGCAAGGTATACTCGTCTCCTAACAGGCAGCTATGACTACTCTTTCCAACAGCAAGCAGGGCATTTCAAGATTGACATTTTGGATTTATGCACAGAACAACACAGCGCACATGGCTTGGAATTGCTGTTTTGGGTTGACCGCCTAGCTCACGCAGGGCAAGTTCAGTCCACAGAAACAATGAATTGACTTAGGAATCTCTGTTTATCAGTCCACATAAATATATAACCTATTTAGCACCATCATGAGCTCCTCTAATCCTTAAAGCTGCTAACAACTGACGAGTAATAAGAAGTGACAGTACAGTTATATCTTAACAAGGTGTTTGTAGTCTCTAACAGTAACTTCAATATATGTGATGCCTATGTAATTCCAGCAAACTGAGTCACAGCAAGGCTACAACTCCAGCTATTTTTTATGACTGTCCCTCATGATAACAACTGGTACAGAATCCTGCAAATGGTCAAAAACATCCTTGTACTTCAAAGGTCCAGCATTTTTAATATCCTTAGGTCCCGAGCCCCATTTACTAATGCCTACCTTGACACTATATCATGCACACTAGTCCTGTAATGATGAGACCTTTTTCTCTTCCATCTCAACTAAGGCTGACTTTCAGTTACATTAGATAGTCTGACATAGAAAACCATTGCTGTCTAGCAAAAAGATTCCCATGAATAAAATACACTACATTTTCATAGTTTTGAAATCAAACAGTAGGTATGGGAGGTAAGATAGGGAGGAGTTCAGTGGGGGAAAAGGAAATGCAAGGTTTGAGTTCCCAGAAACTAGAGCACACCCTAATAAAGAACCAATTTAAGGGCAATCCTTCAAAGAGTTAAAGAGTCCGTGTGCTTCAGTGACTCATCACTGACACTGGCAGGCTGAAACTGTCAGCAGTACAGCAATGAACATTTGCAAAGGGATTACCACTGTGGTTCAGTCGGGTGGTAAATATTAATATAACTGATAGAACAATGATAAAACACTTATCAGGCTTCCGAAACTGTCCTGGGGATGCAAGCAATGGCATCCATACAGCTACTGTATGTCCCTGTTTCTGAAATACTCATGATTTTGCAAACTGGCAAGGAAACTGTCTTCGTTTGACGCAATCCTTGGCCCAGGGTGGCAGAAAATTCATGAGCATGGGATGTCTGTAGCTACTGTTCATTTTGGAGCCCTAGCCTATCCTTTAAAATCCTAGGTCCTGAAATCCTAGGTCAACTTGGCAAAAAAGGGTTGAGCAGCAGGATGGTGGTAGTGAAGATGGCACTGCATAAAATAGCTTTTCTAATACTATCCACATATCATGCTGTATAAGCAGAATTCCTGGGACTCTACATGCTCTTCCACTCAGGGACTGCATCAGCCACCACAGGCATGATCTGCGCCTTGGAATTGTCCAGTGGATGCAGCTACAATAGCAGGAAAAATAGGTACAGAAGTAGCTTGGATTTCCTCCATGTCATGGGTGGCCACGTCTTTTGCCTCCTGTTCATTAGTCCCTTCTTGTTCCAGCAGTCTGCTCTGCTGCTGATTCATTCAGTCCTCAGGCAGCAGATTCC
>NW_009259795.1:539334-582398 GCF_000687185.1 Egretta garzetta | reverse complement strand
CCTGCTGCGCCTGCAAACTCTCATCCATTGAGCATCTGCGTTACTTCTTGGATGGGTCCTTGTGTCTGCTGAGATAAATGGCCCTGAAAAGCAATGAAAATAGCAGGTCAGTTTTGCGTTTGGGGAAAACCCAGAAACGTTTGTCTTGATGGCATTTTGCAGCTTTCATTTCCTTGGATGATGCATCCTCTTTCATCTCTTTCTTGAAGTTTGTTCTGTCACATGTTCCCCTCCTAAGAACAGTGGAAAGAGTCTTACAGACGTTGGGTTTGTAAATGAAACGCTGGCTCTTGTGAGTTTGATATATGGAAGCAGAAGGTGGGAGTTACGCGATTTTAATATTATTTCAGGCCGCTGAGACGTGACTAGGTATGAACTTGCTGGAAACATATGAGAAGAAAACAAAAATATTTTTCCAAGCCGCTAGTAGCAAACCTTCCCTTTCTAGAGCTCTTTGCTCTCCCAAGACAGATGAGAAAATTAACAGAGAGGAGGAGTAGAGCGGAGATGTATTCTCAGGTGAGAAGTAATTTGCCCAAATAGTCCTGTTTGTGATGAATGCTGAAATTTGCTACAGTTTCTGCTACCTCTTCTGTGCTAAGCTGGTTCAGTGTCAAGCCTGAAAAATCATCAGTTTACACTTAATTCTGTTAGGATGATGTGGATATTAACACCAGCGAGGAACTCCAAGGGACCCACACCTTCTACAGCATCCAAAGTTATTGTGGCCCACTACTGAGTCTCAACTATAATCTAGGCTGAAACAAATATGATGTTTAAGCAGGACGCAGCCATATAAAGCATCACAGATATATCTTTGCCTTTCCCAGACTTCTTTGAGATGTAACAGCATGACCTACAGACACTGTATTATTGAGATATTTGAAAGTGTGAAGAAAATGCAAGGACAGGTTACACAAGGGAGTTACTAATCAGTTCTTGGTTATTACCACCTTCTCAGAATAGTTCATGCATATACACACGCGCTTGGCACTTCATGAGTGTTCTTTACGTGGCGTACGTTGCCCTTTTTCCACATATCTACAGCAGAACGATACACCAAAAATCGCCTATTGCATGTTTACACTTTTTCCCCCAGGTGGCATCTGTGCTGAACTGCCTGTTGCCTACAGCACAGGCAAAAACCTGGGAATTGTGAAATACAGGGTCCTCCGCCCTCAACTGAAAATGTGCATGAAAAGAATACCCCACAGCATAGATCATATTCACTACTGGTGAGAAACAGGTCAGAAAGCAGGCAAAAATGTCCCTTATTTTGTCAAACATTCCACAAAATTACAGTAAAGGCAACGGTTTGCCTCTTACCCAGATGCTTCAGTTCTGTTTTTTTTTTTCCACGAAGTTCTTCCCCTGATGCCATTTCTTCTCTGAAGTCAGCCTGGGATCGGTGGCCCAGCTTCTTTCTGGCAGGACACCAGAACAGGCAGCACCTGCCTTCCGTCTTCTGGTCGCAGCACTGCTGGTGGCCGCCCCCGTTCCAACGCTGCTTTTTTTTTTCCTTCCCTGACCTAATACTATCAGCAGCCGAAGATTAACGTCCGTGTAGCATGCAAACAGACCTTCCCCTCAGAGCGAAGCTACCCCAGAAGAGGTGCGCTCTTGGAGAGCTGCCAGACTGGGAGATCTGTAGCAGTTCTCGTTACGGATCATCTTCTCTCTGCCAAGACAACTCATCCAGTGAGACTCTCCTTGCAAGGAGAGCTTAAGTTGGCTCTACAGCGAAGTGTCTTAAAACATATTTATTCATTCATTGTTATTCTCTGCAAGCGTTCTCAATGTTTTACTTGAACAAAAGGACTCCCGAGCCTCGCCAGAAGTGCACTATCGTCAAGGAAAGTGATACAATGAATAATAATTACTAGTCTCTCAGAGAAATCTATACTGCCATTTAAGCTATGTTAGCAGTTTCTTACACGTACTTCACACAACCTGCAAATTCAGCTCTGCCTTATCTGTATGCTATGCACAAATAATTTGGGGAAAAACCGTAAGGCACAACCTGCAAATTCAGCTCTGCCTTATCTGTACGCTATGCACAAATAATTTGGGGAAAAACCATAAGGAAAAAAATCTGTGCTTTTCTATTTTAAATATTACATTCTATATTATGTAGATATTCAGAGTTTGTTCTGAAATCCTTAACAAACTTGGAGACCCAATTACAACTTCACTTTAAGGGATTAACTTCTCTTCCTCATCTTTGAAGACCTGAGTTCAGCATCTGCATTACATTTCTTATGGTTATAATGTTTACGACATCCCAAATACACCAGGGTCTAATTAAAGGTCTGTGGAATCATCAGTTGATACAACAGGGACATCAAGTGTGCAAAAACACAATACAGATTAAGAACTAAACCCAAGTCTTTCAGTTAAGCGAGAGACACCATTCTTCATAATTGTCAATACCTACATTTTATTAATGTTGAACACTTCCTTTTTATTTAGAATTATTCTTTCACCTCACCCTGGCTTCACAGGCATATGTCTCCCTCCACAGTTACAGCAAATTAAAGATTTTTCCATTACCCTTCCATGGCTTCTCCCCACTGATTACTATTCTCAGTAAAAATTCAAAGGTGACTAAGGAAGATTTTTTTCCTCCTTTTCTTTAATAAAGGCTCTGCAACAATTTCCTACAGTGAATTCTCGCTTCTTTACTGAAGATGAGAGGTTACCAGCAGAAAAACACTCAGTAAATCAGTAAGAAGAGACCTTTTCCTCCCACTCCAAACACACCCATCCATGTTAGTCTACACCGAACTGATATCTAAACACAGACCTACTGCCCCTGAAATGCTTCTCTTCTCTATCTGTGTGGAGTTTGCTTAAAAAACCCAACAAACCACCAACAAAAACATTTGCAGCTTTCCAAATGAGGCAAGGGTATTGCAACAGCCCATGACTATCATAATATTTTACCTGAGAAAAGCTATTCCCCAGAATCGTATGCAATAAAGTAACACATAGTTAGTAATTTCTGGAAAATAAAAGCAACATTTTTCAAGCGAACGGTATCCATGGCCTGTTTATGAAGGTATCAACCAAGCTGAAAAGTTAAAAATCAATATGCAAAGGTAATGGAAAATATAAAATAAAATTAAACAAATTGCATGCACTGCTACTCAACGAAGGATGTATTTTCATCTGCCCCTTATTACTGCATTATAATATATTTCTCCTTTAGCTGGCATCATTTGTCCAAAGTACAAGTTTACAAATTTCAGGTATTATACCAATGGTTGCTTTAAAATGCACATGAAATAAGCGATGCCAGGATAAAAGTTTATGAGCAAGCTTATTTAAAGATCTTGAAAGTGGACCTGAAAACAAGAAGATCAATCCCATTTTCAGTATCTTGTCTAATCCGGATTTTGACTGTTCTGGATGTTTTCACAGTACTGTAGTTCTGTTCCTTCAGGTTTTAGAAAATCAGAACTAATAAAGGGCATAAAATTTAAAAACTAATAAAGTTACCAAACAGAAATAAAAATATTTTTTAAAAAGTTAAAATGAAAGAGCTTACTTCTGTGTCACAGTAAAAAAAAAGTGTACATTTATGGACACTATAAAGCAGAAAACAGCTTGGTTTTATGAAATTTGGTAATACTTATGTGAAAATGACTAAATACAAAGCATTCTTGATATTAGAGTTAGCAACATTTTAAGTTGTTAACCATGAACTCCTTCAAGTTAGAGGAAGGGGAGAGAGGTATAAACATAAATCTTTCCATTGCCAACATATTAAAAGCTTTGTTAAATTATAGAACACACACTAACTAGGTGGACTCACTTCAACTAATTGCAACAGATACTCCAAAGCTATTCACCTCCTGTCTCTCTCAGATCTTCTTTAAATGATCTATTTCTGACCTACTAACCAACTACAAAATCCCTGAAAACCAGAATGCCTTAAAAAATTCAGAGATGGAATTTTTCTGATGTAACTCATCATTACAGACAATTCAGTTGACATAGGGAGAGGGTGTAATTAAACAAGAAGAAAAAGCCGGTTCCATGCAAAGCTTTTCTATTCATAAATTCTTAGCAGAACTGGAAATAAAACTTGAAAACAAAAATAACATATGCACACACTCTCTACATGTGATGGCTGCAAAATGTTGTTGGGGAGCTAACAACACGTATGCCTGCAGCCTGTGCTACAGGTGGCCTCAAATACACTTTACACACATTTTACCACATTTACATTCGCACACATACGCCACTCTATGCTAGCATTTACCAGGAGCCTTTCACTACAGCAGCCTGTTGGAGACTGGCAGTAAACGGGACTGGTACCATTGACTCAGAAGATGTACTGGTGGGATACGGCAAGAGAAGAGAACCTGGGCCTGAGAGTGGGAGCCAGATGGTGTGGTATTTTAAAACAGATGTATGGTATTGTATTTCAAAATAGATGTACAGCAATTTAGAACAGGGAAACTTATCCCAAGGGGCAGCACTTTGCTAAAATACACTGGCAAGAATGTGTGAGTTCAAAACGACGGCCTCAAACATAGCTAGAGAACATCTGTGAGAGTATTCTCACCCCAAGCACAGACAGAAGGTTACTAGGGTGCCAGAAACACCAGATAATCTCTCTGCCACCTAAAAAGCAATCCTGTGGATGGAGAACAAGCAGACCATTGGCTTTAGTGAGACTGGACACCTAGAGCACAATTCCATGCCTATGTATAGATGCCTCATGCCATTTGAGAGACCCTGGGTTGTCTAAGGCATCTAAAAAGCACTAACACACAGCGATGGCGAAACCAAGCAGGGTGCATCCGAGTACCTCATACAGCACTAAGGGCTTAGATGTGGGCAGCTGAACTGGGCCCTTCATACACATGTGGGTGCCTATGTCTCAGCATCTAAATGCAGGTGCTCCCCATATGGCAATCAATATTACACATTTCAAAGAATTATTAAAGTTTTCCAAGTTTATCACACCTTCAGCGTATTTGTTACAGCACAGGTACTTAACGTTAGAATAAGTACCTCAACTATCATGCCACACCAAACTCACCAAAAGCAGGTAGGACAGCACCCCTGATACTGCTTGTTCCTAAGAAAAAATTGTACTTGAGCTAAACATGTAGGCAAGTTTTGGGGAGACACTGGGTCAAAGCTAAACACTGTTTTTTTCACCCCGGACTGAGTGCCAAAATTCAACCATTACTTGCCACTTACTACTCTTCTATGGAGAGCTCTGTGAATGATCCGATGAACCAGTGGCGAGACCGTTGACGGCACATACAAGAACACATCTCTTTGGGGGAAGAGGGAGGAAGAGAGATTTGGGAAGACTGTTGGAACGACCACAAGCAGCACAGCATGCAGCATGTGCAATTTTGATTAATTATGAATGATGCTTTCCACATACACTGAAAGCAGTAACACCTTAGCCCCTCCATCTATCACACCCCTCTTCCTCATTTGCCTTGGTAAACTGAAACAGCATGGAAACACACTGTCCATCATACTGAGCTTCAGACAAGTTCTTGTTTTGCAGTCTACCTCCATTTCAATGTGTAGGAGTTCCTGAAAGACATTGTTGCCAAGATGACGAGAGGTGCCGACGAGAAGATGTTGTCGTAACTCAGACATGCTTGATGCAGCAAACACTTGACTCCTTGTCTGACAACAGCACACAGCCGAAGTAAAACGTTTCTCACCATCAGTATTTGCCACTTATGTTGATCAGTGCTGCATGAGTCAGAGGCTGAAGGTGCAGAAGCTGAAGAGATAATTCCCCTCTAAAGATAGTGGTACAGGCTATTATAGGACTGTCTGCCATTCCAGCAAACAGGGAACCGAAATCACATGTCTGTCTTCTCAGCAACATCAATCAGATTATCCAACACCTCGAAGTTCTTGAGGGCAAAAGGCAACCAGGTGGTGAAATTGGTGGCCTTTTCCATTTATACACTTTCTAGTTAATGAACTAGGAGTTTACTATTTTTAGTGCCCTGAGGTTTCCATGTGGGAATCCAATGCTTAAGTTCCACTGACATGGAACAGGAAAAAAAAAATCATTGCAAAAAGCATTTGGGGATCATACAAGAAGATTGCAGCACCACATCCCACTGTCATTCCTGTATCAAAAATGCCCCATATCCTTCTTTGCTATCTCCCCAATAAATTTTCTGCAAGCCCATCAGTGCTGTCCCATTCTTGCACCTCACTGGCACGGAAAGCAACACTGGAATTAGTACGGCACATATGCTGTGCCAGCAAACACCCACGTTGCTCTACCCTCTGTTAACATCAGCCTTCTTTATACATTGCCACTTGTCGATTATACTTCCCCACCGTGTCTTAACTTTGAACGCAAGTGCTTTTGGCACCAACCTGTCATGTCTTATTTGTCAGGAAAGCAACATGCATACCTGCAGCGCTCTATAAATAGCAACTTCGTGTTGTTTTGACCAACACATTTATTTTCTTGCCCAAGGGCAAGCTGTAACCTGTAATGTTACAAACAAGACCCTGACTGAAAACTGACTGTTTTGAATTAGCTTGGGGAAAAGACTGAAGGAACAGGAAAGTAAGATGCAGAAGGAGGAAGAAAATTGTGATCATAATAAAGAATGAAAGGAAGGAAACAGCAACAATGGAGGGGAGCTTAAGTCTTGAATAAGCACCGAGAGACAAATCTGCCAGAGACTCTGGAATACATCTCAAATGCAGTGCAAAAAGCAGCAATGGCTCCGGATAGTTTGGGGGTGACATTACCTCCCACCGCTTTAACAGTCTGCCCTACCAGACCTGGAATGGGAGCAGCATTGACCCCTGCTGTGAGCACTCATCCTGGATTCACAGCACAGCTGCGTTACCAGCAAAGTCAGGAATAAAGAAAGGGAATGAAAATCTGAAAACCCTATTTTGTATTTTACTGCATCCACAAGGGGACATGCAGAGGCCAAGCTCAAAACCCGATCAGTTCTTCTAACCAAACATCAGCCTGCTGAAAGATGCTGCTCTCTCCTGTTTCTTCTTTCTTCACTTGTGGTCATGTTTGCAGCACTTTAAAACAGACTAAAGCAACAACTTTCATGACCAGGTCACAGATTACGTTTTGTAGCAAATTACTGAACAATAAACATACCTCAATCATTTGCATGGGCTGAAATTGCTCGTTACAACTCACAGACCAATCTAGCTGTCACCACTAAACGCGCTTCACACTGTTGACACAACTTGATCTTTAAAACGGCGCTGGCACTTTGCATAGGGAAAAATAAATCCCACTTCTCAGAAAAGCATGCAACCCACCTCCATTGATCCTATTTGGTTGCTGCTCTGGAATTTGGGCTTGAGGAGAGTAGTAGGGCTGTTGATAAGTATTTGAGGGGAAGTGCGGGGAGGTAGGGCTCCTCCTGCAGTCCCGGATACTGGAGAAAGTCTGTGAGTGAGGAATCCCTCTCTGGAAGGGGGAGCAGCGAGTCAGCCGCGGCTGTGGAGGTGGGAGGTGGTCAAACTCTTCCTCGTCCTCAAGACTACAGCGATCGTATTCCTGGTCACCGCACGTCCCTTTCTTTCCCACATGCAGAGAGACGCTCGAACTGTGCCTTGACACAGATGCCGAAGTCGAAGCATAGTCTTGCCTAAGGCCTGTGAATTCCAAGAAGAGGACGATTTGGCTCCTGCTAAGCGATTAACTCTTTAACATGCACTTCAAACTTGAAAACTAAGCAGGTAAGTAGACATAATTTTACAGCAAGAATTGGATTTACAATGTCACCAGGCTGTAGGTCTGAGGTAGAATTCATCTGATCTAACTTTTGGTGTCTACCTTTCAGGCATTTGAATTATTTCCCTCAAGATCCCTTTTTTTAATAAAAAACAGAAGAAGAATAGTAATACAGGCATCTCCAAAATGCAGTAGGTGTGAGATGTCTTAGATGCTTCTTAACATAAGATGAATTGCCTTATGGAGGCACCTATTTCTCTGCCGTTATTCTACTGAATATTCAATTTCAATTGAAAGACCACATGAGTATCAAGTATTTAACTTTTAAACACTCTTAATTAGAGGATTAACACTCACTCTATTAGTTTTCCAAGTTATTGCTATTAAACTTTTATATTCATGCAACGAAAATGCTGACAATGACATTTCCTAAACTTAAATAAAACCCATGTAAATATTCTGTCTCTCCTACCTCCCTGAACCAGAATTAGTTCTTGCTAGCAGCCGGTCTCAGGCTTAGCGGCAACACAGCTGTGTTTTAGACAGGTACGCATCTTACCACCCCCTTCTCAGTCGGCCAGGTTTTGAAAACCATCCCACTATTAGCAATGCCCCAGAAGAGCATGTTTACTCCAGGTGAAGTTGAGATCCACGGCCCTTGTATGTCCCCCTTTTCCCAACTGCACAGCAGTCAGGCAAAAGGAGGACATACATTGTATTTCCAGGAGCCGAGTAATTCTGCCAATAGATGCAGAAATTTCAAAACTTTCCTAGATTTACCGGAAACGGCTGGACAACAACTGTCACATCCTCAAACATTCTGTACCAGCTGCTACTGCAAGGATGAGATACAACCATTATACCTGACCTAGATCAGAAAAAAACCAGTGGTTTTCCTTCCAGTTCACCAATGACCTGATTCCTTAAAGAGCTAAGTACCTGAAATCTATTTTAAACCTCGCTCTGAAGGAGATGACAACAGCCGTTATTTAAGTAACGCAATCCTTTGCATCTTTGACAGTCTTTTTTTTTTTTTTAAATTATTATAACTTTCTCATAATATCAGAAATTTTCTGAGCCGTGACCACACACATTTGCCAGCTGAGGATTCAGCTATCATGGAAAATCTCACACTTGCTAATTTCTCTGCTGAGTATAACAAGCGCTACCAGATGCTCAGCGAGTTCAACTGCTGACCAGTGATCGCGCCGACCTGCTCAGTCTGGTTGCTGCAGCCAGACCGCAGCTCTAATTTCTTCTTCACATTCCATTTTTATTTTATTTAATCACTTATTACTTGGCATTTTCCTTCAGTTACCATCTCTGAATTTCTCTTGGTTTTCATCTCATCCTTTCCTCCTTGATGTCTCCCTTGGCACTAATAGGAAGTGAGAAAGATACTGCACTTACTGTCCAAGTGACTTCCAAGTCAAATGCCCTTTGTTTATGAATAAAGACATTTTCCCAAAATTACTATCAAGCCAAACCATAGTCTATATCAAACAAACTTTTGGGCTCAGATTTGCGCATAATCACTAGTCTCAACCCAAAACGTTAGATTTAAATGCCCCAATTCAGCATTTAAAGGGGAATTAATTTCAAAATTCATCTGACAATTAAGCAAATCAAAGTAGAGGCAAAGAAATCCATGAGCACTGCTTATTTTTACCTTTCCCATTAAATGTATGCATGAGAAAAATGCTTTAGCATCTTACCTCCCCAGAAATAAAATTATTCTAATTAACGTGGTAAGACATTATAAATCTTCCGAATCTAAATGTACTCAACAGGTATGGAGCTACCAGTTGGGATTCAGAAATATATAAGCATCAAGTTTTGAAAGATCCAGTACCATTAACCTGAACCCAACAATGTGCGCACCTTCTCCATGCAGGTGAAGAGTTTTTCTACCTGCCGCTCAAGAGGCAACACCATTTAGGAAAGACCCACTTGACTGAGACCAGACTGGAGCAGTTACAGAAAATCTTCCTCAGACTGTTTTGAAAAATGAAAAAAAAAGCGCCACCTACTCTCCTCCTGTAGACGAGCCATGATCTGAACATCGGTGAGGTCCTGCAGCTTGTATCCCATGGAGATGGAATCATCCTCCAGCTCCGAGGTGCTCAGTTCACTGTCGATTGATGACTGTGGGCTCAAAGGAGAACTCCTAGAAATGTAACCTATGTAAGAAAACATAACCTTTAGTCTGTGAATATGTCTGGCCATCTTTCAGTCATGACTGTCTGCCCTTTACGTTACAGTAGCTTAAAATATTTTCTATATAACAGACAAAAAAATTGTAGAAGTGTAGTGCAACCCACTAACAATTAGAAAAGGACTTCGATACTCATGAGAAGTAGTAAGTGTAGTAATGGATCGTGACCTCCTCTGCTTGTTCCCAAAGTAGCCTCACACATCCCAGACAATAAGTAATTTACCCGATACAGTTCTGATACAGCTCAGATTAGTTAGTGTAGTCTAAACACATCGGCATTTGAATCCTTCCTAAAGGACTGTGGTTCTCCCTATCCTGTTCTGAAAAGCAAGTGTGCATGTGTCACCAACTTCTGCTCAGTACTCAAGGTTCCACATCAGAGCCATATATCTAAATTTTACTGGTTTTTTAATTGTTTTAATCATCAGATAACTCAATGACAACAACAATTAAGACTGAACATTATGCAACAACAGAGAAAGCATTGCCTCCTTCACAGAGCTACCGCCTGGGGAGGGCTCTGGTTTCTACTTTTTCCCTGCATGATAGTAAAATACAAACTAAACTGCAATTAGTTGCATGAGCTAGTTGTTGCCCAACTTTAAAGAAAAATTCTTCAAATAAAACAGTAAATCACTTTCTAATATCCTCTGGACAACCAGCAGGCAGGGCGAGAACTGCTGTGACGATGGCTCATCAGCTGCGCTTGTATCACAGATGTGTTCACATCCTCTAGCACTGCTCAGAACAGCCACCTAAAATTCATCCTAAATTCAGCTGGTCTCTCATAATACCTCCGACAGAAAAGGACACACAGGGGATTACTTTGCTTTGGAAGGACTGTAAGGGGTAAATGTGTTTGCTTTTTTAAATTTGCAAGTTACAATGGTCCTTGAGGTTTTGTAGAGGTAGTAACAGCTGTGCCCTGCAGCAGCAGCAGTGGGAAGCTAGACAAGATACCCGACGGTATCTCAAATAGCATGAGATGCCTTCACTTAGGAACTAAACTACATTGAATAGGGGGAGCTTAGACCTCTCACTCTCACATAGACACCAACAGTCTGGAGCCGTATCCTCACCCACAGCGCCCATATCCCAGTCAGGGCTTTCTGCACTGATTTCACATGTTGCAAAGCAAATTGCACACAGATCGGTGTGGCAGTGATGCTAGCTTCCTTAGACCACACCTGTTCCCACCAGCAATAAAATGTTAACGCCTCTTCCCCAGAAGATTGTTTTCTTCACTGCCACTGCACCTTAAGAGAAGTTGCATATATAAATTGATTCCTGATACCTGTAGTGAAGAAGGGAAAGTGCAACTCTCTGCAATTTACAGCCCACAGAAAGTTTGTGTTTTTCCTAAAACTCCTGTGTCTCCTGAAAATCAGTAACAAACATAAATCTTGGATAGTAGCAACAATGTCAGCTTGAAAACAGCCATGATTCTGCTGGCTATTTTTATAATAGGTAAGTTTGCCCTGCAACTTCATTATACAGCTGCACAAATGTTTCTGTAGACATAAGGAAGGGGCACAGTGGGGCAGAAATGAGCAGTGAAGTTAACTGCCCAATTTTAGGTCATTTAAAAAAAAAAAAATCTCCCTTCGAGATGAGAGCCTATATACAATCATCTGAACCGTGTATTGCTGTTAAATGCTAGCAAGATTAGATTAAATTAAGCAACTTTGTAAGCACCATAAATCAATAAAAAGACCGGCATTACCTGTCCGTTCAGGTGTTAGTATTGCTTTACTGGAGGTTTTAGAGAAGCTGGGACTGTTAAAGCCATTGGTATATGGGGTGAGTCTCGCAACAGGACTATAGGGAAAAGCCAAGGAGACAGGTGTAGAGAAGAGGTTCCGCCATCGGCTAGCTGTTACAGATTTTTTTTTAGAAAAAAAAAAGATTTTAAGTTATAAATAGGATAGTGCTGTTAGAGAGAAAAATCATCTCATCTTAATCTGTTCATTAGGCACATTTTACTTATGGCAAAAGGAAAACAGTGGTCAAAATTCAGCAGCAAAACAGAGGATCAGCACAGCCTTCTACATCTGAATGTTTCTAAATGTACATCTAAATTTACATCCAAATTTAAAAAGTCTTCTAGCAAAGATGTTGTTCACCATTTTCTACGCGTACACCAGTTTGATATATATTTGTTACATACATCACTGTGTGCCAAAACACAAAGTAACAGAGGAAGTAAAACCCACTATAGTTAAGAGAAACACAGATGACTTGTAGTGCTCTTCGAGGAATTGTTCATGGCAATCAATCGTCACACAAATGAATTAGCAGTTAAATTATCAGTTATG
Source organism: Egretta garzetta (assembly GCF_000687185.1). Lineage (NCBI taxonomy): Eukaryota > Metazoa > Chordata > Aves > Pelecaniformes > Ardeidae > Egretta > Egretta garzetta. Next base: position 570,151 of record NW_009259795.1, on the reverse strand, counting down.
AGAGTTCAGAGGCACAGCAGCAAAAGACGCTTTAACCATCAAGTGCTAAAACCAACTGTAATCCCATAGCAAGCTTTTAGGCTACTGTATTTTTCCTTCTTTTTACAGCATCACATTCCCGATTACATAAGCATGACGCTTTTTTCATTGGTTTTTTAAGGATCAACTGAATAACAGAACAGGGCACCTCTTTTTCTACATATTGCTTACAACAAGCATGCAAGGCATCTGCTCTGCTCAGTAACACCACAGAGAGCACAGAGTAGGCAAAAAAAGCGCTAAAGGCTTATTTAATTTACATTTTCTTAGCTCATCCAGTAAAATACGAATACATCTGTCCTTTGGTTTGCCTATTTTTTAACATGTGTTCAAAAGGTAGAATAAACAATGCCCACACGCTCTTCAGAAAATAAATAATAGTGATAAAGTTGTGTTAAGTAGAAGGAAAAGGCAAAATTTTAAAAAATGTAAATTTCAGAGAACCCATTCAGATACAAGTAAAGTTTGTACAGATGAAAAACAAATGATACTATTGCTCATTTACTTGTGATAGGATCTATTTTGTCCTGACAGAGGTTATGCGGTGATACAAGGGAGGGAACTAGGAACATACCCATACCTAGCTTAGAAATCAATGGCATAACCTTGATGCTTAGCAGGTATACCTTGCTGTGCCTCAAACCGTTTTTCAAAACTAGAAGGGACCAAAAGCCCTCAAAAGCTATTCTCCATCATGTGGCTAGTTAAATACCACAAATTTGCTGTCTTATTTGGACCTGTTGTTCCAGTTGTTTTAAACACAGATGTCCAAATAATATGGAGGCCCTCCCTATTTTCAAACCTCACTGTCAACTTAATGATTTAGCAGGACGTAAGAACTTTATTCTTCCTTCTTGTTAACATCAACACCGAGCGGCCATGGGAAGAGTAGGGAGGTGTATCTCGTTGGCAGGCTGTCAATCTCATCCTTGCAACATTTGGAGCAATCAGTTTCTCAACAGTCCAAAAGATGCCACTTCCCCACTATTCTTTCTGCTTTGTCCCATTCAAAGGTACTCCTGGGTTTGTAAGAAATAACCAGCCTTTACTACTCTTCTCACTTGTGCTACTAAGGTTGGAGTGAAGGCAACCGATGGTTCCATGCACGGGCACAAAGCACTTTGTCAGGGGAGGGGAGTACCCGCAAGGCTCAGTCTCTGTGCAAGGATGCTAAACTAGAGAGTAGTAAGGCATAAAATTGCAAATGGTGATCTTTACAATAATTCTGTGATGAGGCGACAGCAATTTCCTCATTTTTCATGATTCTAGTCCTTCAAGCTTAAGGAAATCTAAAGGTCCTAAATCTTAACCAGGAATGGCATCAGCACCATTTCCAGGAAATTGCTTGATGCCAAGCAACATGACGCAGACTTCTAGGCAGGGCTATTTGTCCATAACATTCGCTAACGTCATCAGTTCAAAAGTCAAGTATGCGAGTGTTCCAGGACAAAAAGCAGAGCAAACGCAGATGGACACAACTCTACAAACTAGTAATTAACACAGATCGCTGGGGATGAGATTAGCTCACAAGGAGTTAATAACTGCAGATTGACTTGAGGTGTTCATTGGAAGAAGTGCACACGATAGAGTAGATCTCAGTATCATATCCACAGCTAATGTCCGTCACCTCCAGTAGAAACCATCAGTAAGGAGCAAGGGATGACGGTTCCTTGTGATTTTATTTTTCTGCCTAACACGAGATCCTGTTTTGTAGTAGCCTGATCATTTGCCAGGCCAATTAGCTGCCAGCGTGTTCTCACCCCCAGATGTGGTCAACCACACAGCACAAATAAACATCATTCATTACTCTCTACAATAACTGCTGTGAGCTGGCCCGCTAAGCACAAAGCAACAGTTATCGTGACTATGAAAGCAAGAACCCACATGAAGAATATAATCAGTATTCATGGCAAACCAGATTCCAAATTCCTCTTTCAAATAGTATGTGTTCTCAAGGAAAGATGGACAAAGAAGCCACGAAACTCCATCTACAACAATCTCTCTATATACTAAATCTCTAAACCATCCCCATTTCTAGAAGTTTTGCCACCACGCCTAAAATAAAGCTTGATGGTGTTCAAGCAGCAGAAGCAAAGGACTGACACTTTCTAGGTATACAATTAACTCCATTGTTTGGGATCAAATATAGAAAAATGTTTTCATCAGGTTTCAAATGGAAATATCAAAGTACATATTGAGTACTTCTGCAGTATTAACGAAGACAGCAAAATTAGACTGACTGAAGTCTTGAGCTAATGCCAAGAACATAAAAAGGTATGTAGAAAGCAAGCGCTACAAACACCTAGGCAAATAAGCAAATTAACGTAAAATTTGTAAAATCCCCAAATTGTGCAATGGATAATCATTTTAGGATCGTTATTTTTCTCCAAACTGATTCTGAGACTGCCCTGGTTAGCATCATAAAACACTGTTACAGTATGCATGGATGCGGATATTTTACCTGTTCCCACTAGGCTGTTTCCAGAGAATGAGACAATGCTGTTAAGACCTTTATTTTATACGTAAAAGCCCAGCTATTAACCTCTGAATTTTACAACATTTGTAGTTTTCTTTCTTAAAGCCCCAACTCTGGTTGCCCACAGATGAAATAAGAAACTCAGGTACCTTTAAAAAACAAAGGAGGTTTCTAACCCTTGCAGTTGAATAGAAACATGAATAATCCTGCTCCGAGTACCTTTTACTGAAGATACACTGAAGGAGGAAAAAGTACCAGCCATAGAAAAGAACACAGGGGCATCTAAAGAACCATCAAAAAATCCAAAAAATCCATTTGATTTACTGATGGCGAAGTGTTAAATGCATTAACAATTTTACTTCTTGAAGCACGAAACCCGTGACCTTTCATACCAACAAAGGAACTAATATTTTCTAACACAATAAGCACAAATTGTCGCAGTCAAAGTCTACGGTTAGATTGGAAGTGCCCAAATTTTCCGGTATGATTTCCTTGGGTTTGATCAATTCTTAGTAACCATACTGCTGATAATGTACTGCGTTACACAAAGTATACTGTAATATTTTAAAAAAGGACTTGTCAAAATGACTACATAATCAATCAAACAAAACCTTTCCTTTAAAAAATGAAATCACTAACAAGTGAGCCTGTTCATAACTTTAAAATATTTACTAATACAACTGAAAGTTTAAAAACTAATTAAGACCTTGTTTTTATAACTTCCCTGGAGATATCAAAATGCTTAAATAGATGAGAATAGTAACTCACATAGAAAAATATGAGCAACTACATAAATACAAGTATTCACCACACTGACTCCTGTGAATCATCAGCATTTGATTAAGAACTGATGGAAACTTTCACATGAAAACCTGAACAAACAAACTTCTAGAGTTGTGTGGCTCAAAAGGAACAGAGCACCCTGCAAAACCAGGGCATGCTGTACCATATCTAAAGCAATTCCTTTACTAAAAGCAACTTTTCATTGAAGCTACCTAAGGTACACAATTTCTAAACATATATAGAAGCACGTTTTTGAAAGTGAAGACAAAGTGTGCTATTTGGGAATCAATGGGAACATTCGTAAGCTGGGACACGAGATATAAACAGCATAGATTCTCATTAAGTTGGTTTAATTTTGTGGGGTTACAGTGATGTAAACAGAGACAGTTCAAGAACAGGTCCTGTACTTGATGAATCAGATATTAACTAAGGATACCAGGGTTCCAAGAAACCAAAAGAAGTGCACGCATATTTTGAACACCTTCAATTTTCATAACTCCATTATGAAATTCAGTTTGACAGAACGGTAACTTGATTTCACCCTAAGTGACACAAATGAAAAAATACGTCTTTGCTATAAAGCCAGAAAACAAAGAGAGTCATAAATAACGGTGTTGTACTACTGACTAACCATCCTAAATGCTAACTGAAGTGCTATGCAGCTTGTTTATTCACTCAGTTAGCTGAAGTTTTATATAGGCCTTCAGGCCAGAGTCAAAAATACTTTTTAAGCTCAAGCAACAAATAAATTAAACCGCACACATGCAGGTATTTGAATATGGGTACTAATGGCACCACCTGAACAAAACCACTCTTTCGAGCCAGCAACCAGAGGAACATTTACGGTACTGTCAACACAGTAACTGCAAGTTTTGAACCCACAGCACTTTCCTGCCCACACACTTTCCTCAGAGCAGGAAACCCAAACCACTTCCCCGGTGCGTTCTGTATACGCACGGTCGCACAGCAGCCACGCTTAAAAGCAAAATACCTCTCTCAGGAGTGAAGTGCACAGCCTTGCATAGGAAACAGAAGTATTCTCTTAATCACTGGAGACATTCACGCATGCTAGGAGGGAATTCAAAGCCCTCTCTTCACTGTGGGTAGAGTATCTAAACCAGCTAAGAGGTATCGCCTCGGTGAGGTGTATTTAATATCTCCCTCCCAAACGCGGGTATTTAACCTTCGCTTTTGGTCCCTGTAAAAGTGATTCAGAGTCTGAAAACTCCTCCGACAGTTAGACGCATGCCTGGGAACAGACACATGGCTAACGTGTTTGAAAAGACAGCCCGGGAAAGAGGAGATGAAGGTAATCCCACAACTCACTCAGCAGTGCCGCTGTTGGGACACTTGCTCACGAAGTGGGAAATGTGGGCTCCTACTACTCACCAGCCTGAAGAGATTTTACCTGGGTCCCTGGAAAACCCAGAGCTCCTGTAAGAAGCAGTCTGAGGGAGAAGAAAGGTGCTAGGTACTCAACCCCAACCAACACCATGGTGCCACCGCGTAGGAAGAGATCTTCAGGCAGCTAAGTTTTCAAAGCAAAGCCTAAGTAGATACCGTCTTTCAAGCACCTCAATAGTTCCTGAACACATGGACCTCAGAAATACGTACAATCCTCAGGTCTACTTCACAGGGTGAGGCGTTCAGCTTGTCTGTTCAAAAGGAGAGGACTGTAACATCTTCCAGTGTTTATTTGAACCCAGCGCTTCAGAGCTTTCCTTTGCAACTGCAAGTCCTAAAAACTGGCTTTTTTGAAAAATTTGCTTTTTTATTAGTTACAAGATTAGAAGTTCAGGGCCCAAGACAGCAATGTTTTCAGCTCTAGGAACTGTATTGAATTGTACCTGTAAAACTGGAAGTTAGTCTGGGGCATGTACATATTCCCACCTTGCCGAATGCTATCGTACAGTGAAGGTCTTGACTTCTCAAGCAGCATACTCCTTGTTCCAGCCATCATCTGCGGTCATCTCAACAGCTTGTTCCAGCACATATGGTCTCCTAACCACCGCTGTAGCTCCCTCTGCCATCCAGCCAGTGGTAGAGACTTTGCCATCAGCACAGAGCTACACTTCATATGTTTAATGCACATTTTCAGTCACATTCAATCTGTTCTTGCCTGAAACCATTTCCCTGTGCTGCCACATCCAGCTCACAAAATGCTCTTGGGGCTTGTTTGCTCTTTCTGTCCCTTGATTTCTTGGTCAAAACAGGCAAAGCACCTCTTCTTCCCCACAGGCAACGATGACAGAGAGAAACCTCCTAAGCATATACGACACAAGGGGACTCCTGTCGAGAGTCAGTAAGTATGGGTCTCCAAAATACAGTTTAGGGTGCATCCTTACCCTTGAACCTCCATAATTACACTACAACAACTGAACAAATATATGCCAACATTTTCCTTTGGTTTTGGCTTTCTACACTAAATCCTATGGCTTCTCAAGCACTTAACACAGGTCAGCTAGTGAAAAACTACGTAGCAATGAAATGTCTTCATTTGATTGTCTTTTGCAAGAATGTAATTTTGCTACAAAATTCTAAGTTTTCACAGTGTTTTTAATAGTCAATATACAGGATTGCCATGTACAGTAAGAAGAGATTAAATACCCATCCTGTGTTATTTAAAATAACAAAAAGCAATCAAGCTCAGCTTCAAATCTCTAATGAAAACAATGACCACTATAGTTTGGACAGAGTGATAGATTAGGAGGAGCTGAGAAAATTAATAAAGATTGCCCACTTTCCCTAAGCCTAGGAGAACTGAAAAATAATGGTAATTTTAAGAGTATGTGAGAAGTTCAGTTTTAGGAGTATGTGAGAACTGGGAGTACCTGAAAAAGTTTCCTTCCCAATTCATTCACATAAAGCAAGTCCTTTTTGAAAAATTATATAAAAGTATCTAGTATTAGTGTAGAATGAGAAAGCAGTTCAGTTGATACGAATTGGTATACGGCTGCTTAAATATGCAACAACTCATATAGCTCAAGAGCTGCCCCAGCAAAAATAGCACAGACCTCTCTTAAAGGTACAGTCAGAAAGCCTATCTGAATTCCAGTAGCTTCTGGGACTTTCAGTTAGCACAGCAAAGCAATGCAATCAGCAGTGGTGGGTTTTGGTATACTGCAATTGGTGACAAAAATGTAAATCTAAGTAAGATTCAGGAATGACGCACTTTGTCTGACATCTTCCAGTCGTGCCAGTGATAACCTATCAGTGAGAGCAGGGGAGATTTACCGATTTTTCAAGTCAGATCCACAACTACTCTATTTCAACGTAATTCAGTGAAAGGCTGACCTGAAAATTGTCTCTGAGACACCTTACATACTGGAAAAACGACCATGCTGCTTTCCATCTGCAGTGTGCTGAAGGGCAGAAAGACTCTAACCAGCAATCTCTGACCCACCTTTGTCACTAAAATGATTTTATGACATCAAAGTATTCAAAAGACTAGGAAGAAAATGGAATTGAGAGGTATGAGCTACCTCCTACAGAACTCCTACAGAAAAGGGCACCGCGCCTTAGCTATGTGCTTTGGAGGGCTGGGGGTTTTGCTGTTCTGTTTGTGGGGGATTTTTTTGGGGTTTTTTTGGGGGTTTTTTTTGGTTTTTTAAACTTGCCTCTTATTTTTTTAAGGCTAACTTTTTACCGAACAGCTATTATAAACAGACTAGCACAGAGGCTTTGTGAAAAATGCAATTGCCTCAGCACTCATTTTCTTTCTGCGTGCACAACTCTCCCTGCATGCAGAAGTCCAAAAGCAAATTTTCAGAGCGAACAGTCAAACTTGGCTTCCCAGCATCCCTTTTTTGAGAAATTGGACAAATATTATGCTGAAGTATTAAGCCCTAGGCATGACCTAGGGCCCAAATGTCTGTTGCCTCCCCAGCTCCCATTCTCAGCAAGTGCCATTTTATATGACCTGCCAGTCTGATGCATTTTCATTCCATTTGGTGGATTCTTAACCAGAACCCACGAGCATACAAGCTCTCACATTTCAGCTAGTTTGAACTAAGATACACCTTTCTGAGCAGAAAACTCATTCTCGTTTATTACTACATGAAGTAACCTGAAACAAAATATATAGCCTCAGATTCTTCTGCCAAACTATTAGCATTTCATTCATTACGAGACGGTTTACCCCAGTTAATTTTAGGAGCCTTCAAATAAGGAACTAGGAGTCTTCCAAACCAAGGAATTCTTACCAAAGGGCACTGTGAATGCAAAAATTCACATGGGGAGACTACAGAAGTTCACAGAAGAGGAATCCAAAGGTTAATAAATCACACCTAAATCAGAGTTCACATCTGGTTCAGTCAGTCTCTGAATTGGAAATACATCTGTCGGGGCAGGCATGTATGCTGTTTCCCTGTATTCTCACTTTCTTCTAGGATCTATTTATGGTCCTTTTGGGCGCAGGGTGCTGTGTCACACAGACGCAATTAAGTTGTTCTTAGGTATAGACATTGATGGCTGACCCAGTCACCACGGGATGCAATTTACTCCAAAGAGAAAGGACTGGCCGTGATTCACCTCCACTTCAATCGGACATGAGCTCTCCCTCTTCGTCTGCGCTGCCTACAAAGGCAGCCTGGCGTGACTGGCTCCGATACAGATCTCTGCATATATTCAAACGAAACTCACTCTGACAACATTCATTACAGGGAACAATAAACAGAGCTTAAAAAAAGCCAAACAAACCAGATTTCAGAGACTGCATTCAGTTTGCCCTTTTTCTAAACAATTGAAAAAGACAACTCTTTTCCAGCGCTAGAGCACTGCAATGCTTTTGGCCACCCTACGGAAACAGCTGTAGATATCCAATTAAAGTTGTTGAACATCCTTCTCGGCAGCAGTTCCAGTTGAAAGGGGAACCTTTGCCACCTTCCTGCAGGCTAATGCTTTACCCCAGTCCTCCCCATGCCATCCTGTCGGCTGTACTGGTATGCTGCACCGGCAAGTACAACTGTCCTTGCAAGACTCCATGCTAACTCAGATTGTCTGATCTGTGTTAAAAAGACCTTTTTAGTTAATTTGGTTTTTTTAAACAAGGAAGAGTTCCTCAATCCTCTTCACCAGGAAGATAGAGCCCAGTTGTACCAGGGCATTTAAGGGCGAGATGGAGAAGCACAAAACAGCAGCAGGAAGGTGGGGCTGCCGAAGCCAACGTTCCCTCCAAAAGAAATACTCGTCAGAGAACAGCCTCTACCATGTGTCTGAAGGCAGGTGCGATGAACTCAGAGTCTGACACTGATTGCTTACATATATAGTAGCACTTGCATCGTATTTTAACAATGAACCTCAAAAAAGGGAATAAAATGGTAACCACCTTACAACATCATGCAAGCGTGAACGAAGATCTGTCACTGTGATGTGCAGACAATGCACATAAGGCCACAGAAAACTCTTTCTAGAATCACAGAATACCAGGTTGGAAGGGACCTCAAGGACCATCTGGTCCAACCTTTCATGGCAAAAGCACAGTCTAGACAAGATGGCCTCTCTTCCTCCAACTCTTGCTGTCGGTGCCAGCTGGATAGACCTCTTGCCTCAGCCTCTTCTGGCTGTAAATTGTCAGGTCTCTGGTTAAGCTCACCCACCATGTACTAATTGAAATGGGCAAGGAAACCACCATCTAATGTCTCAGCTCATAGATCTGAAGAGGCAGCACTTCTTGTAGGCAACAAATGAAGTTAGAACAGGACATATATCCCCGCCAAAGAGAAAGCAGGTTACATTCCTGTGTAAAGGGATGTGAGGAAGACTCAACCACAGCAACCAAAGATCATCTTATTCCAAATGTAGTGGATCCACAAATGAACTTGCAGGTTTGTTTATACCATATGGTAGAGCAGAGCATCCAAGAGCCCTTAAAGTTCTGAGGAGGCTGGTGCATCTACCTAGAAGCAGGACCGTGGCAAGAAACTAACATCACATCCACAGCCAGCACAGCTTCGCTAGCAGCTAGCTGTACCCAAATTGGTGGGTTATAACTAATCTGGTCTCAAATAGCTGAAATAACATTGCAGAAAGCTCCACACTATACTAATTTATGAGTCTGGCTTCACTCTGCTAAGGTGAAACACAGACGTTGCTATTGCAGTCTAGTGCATAAGCAAAGCAGTGTTGGAAGTTAGGACACGCATACCGCTTTAATGCTGTTTGAGCATCATGATCAGTGTGATTCACATTTTGCTCACTACCTGCTTAACACTGCCTGCTAATCCAAAGGGAAAACATTTTGGTTGGCGCAATTTGTCACATAGCTTACATTTTCCTTTATAAATCACAGACTGATGACGTGCGCTCTAACGTTGCTGTTGTGAAAGAGACATTCATATTCTTTAACATCCCCATAAGCAAAACAGAAATCTCACACTCATTGCGTAAACATTGTGAAACTCATCCCAACCTTACTTTCCTTCATGAATTTATTACCTTTGGTAACTGCTTTATCTATATTTCAGTGACAGTGTGATACAGCAAAATCCCAGAGAGTACCATAGAAAGCGTATTTTGCAATCACCCAACACTCGTTTAAATGCTCCGTTTGTCTCAATACTCCACAAATAGCAAAACCAACTACATTTTGAACTGAAAAACATCTTTTTGCCTTTTTCTTTAAATGCTGGCTCTCAAGTCTGAAGCATCTTCCAGGTCTGAGAAACAGTGTGCCTGGGTCTCAGGGCACCTCTTCACTGCCTGCTGCTTGCAGAGCCCTGGCAACCTTTGTCCACCATATAACTCGTATCTTTTCAATCCAGTGGACATTCGCTCTGCAGACCAGTAGGACATACTCTCTCTAGGCCTGAAGGAGTCAAGGGAATGTCTGCAGGTACACAGCAGCAAGGAGTACACAGCTTCAGGAGTCACCTCCGCAGCCTCCATAATTCAACACTTGCAAGCATCCTCATCGGAGATGCTTGCCCAGGATGCAGCTCTCGCACAGTGAAGCGCTGGTGACCAGCAGTTTGATAGCTACTGTGCTAGATTATTAACACTGCAGCTCTGTGGAGCGTAGCATTATCAAAAATAGAAGGAGGAGGACCTAAATCTGTTTTCTCTGACTCAAAACTACCACAATGTCATCATCTCTCAGAGATGCCTTTACTGGAATGAGAGCAATGACATATGCTCGTGGAAGGGGAAGGAGGTGCAGTCTTGGCAATGCCATCTGAAATCAGGTTGTTTGTAGGGTTTGTATTCTACAGTCATTCCTGTCCAAAGGTTATATACAGCTATAAAGTGCTGACGAGAATATACACAGTATTTCCTATTTCTGTATACAACGTGTCATTGTGTCACTAATTTTCAAGTCTGCTGTAAAGAAACGAAGTTTAAAGTCTAGAGCCAGGCCCATAATCTAATCAAGATAATCAACACAAATGCTAATTAAACAGCTTTAACCAGGAGAGGAAGCAGAAATCCCTTGTGGCCCAGAGGAAGCACTTGCTGTCCCAGTACCAAATCACAAGGATGGGCCGTTCCACTTTGTGATGGAAAGCAGTTACCAGAGTTCCTATTTTGAGAGATTCTGCAAACTACTTTACAGAAAGAATCTAGGGAGCTGCAGCCCTACAAACCTTCCCAGGCATGTCCCCTGGGCCATCCTGAACCCTTTAACTCACCACCCTCGCTAGACAAGATTCTGGATCAATGAAGAGAGAAACCTAGTATCATATATAAGCTTAAATGCATGTTGGGGCAGGGGGGGGTTGCTTGTAATATGGGCCCATGATCGTAAATCTATGCATTTAAGTAAGCACTTCATCATCCTAAAAAGTTATCTGGTGGTAAAGTTGACTTAAGAGAAATCTGGCCTGCCACTTCTTTGGATATGGTTATCTATTATTCAGGAGCAGGCTTTCAAGCTACTAATCCATCTGGTACACATACTGGATATGTGACTCTTGTTACAGGTCCTCCTCTTCCCCAGCCACGCAGCTATGTCCCTTGGGGCTACCCTTATGCGTGGCGCTTGCCTCAGCATCCAAAGGGAAGGAGAAGCAGTTTCATGTCCCCTATCCATAGAGGGGCTTCATCCACCCTTGTGCAAGTCATGTAGGTGCAGTGACAATTTTTTTTTCCCCCCAGTTGCAGTAAAAGCTGGTAAAGGTAAATTCATTTTTGGACAGTTCTCAGTCAGGTTACTCCTTGAACTACTACTTATGACACGGATGCTTTTCTTGGGCACATCTCTGGCAGTTCAAAGGTACCCGATTCCCCAAACCAGACTACTTCACACATCCACTCAATTCTTTGAATTACTTAATAAAGACCAAGTAAGCCTGTTGATGCAGGAGTATTTTGCCAATACTGTATAGTAGGACCTGCAATGACTCTTACACCACTGAGGAAAGCTGTTCTTTACAGCCACAAGCATTGCCATGAACTAACAAAGTTGTATCAATAAAAGGAAAATTTTCCAGAACAACCGTAGGTATATAACAGGTACTTCTGCCAAAGCAGGTCATGGATTCACATCTTTCCACATTCTTGAACAAAACTATGCTACATTCAGGTCTCCATCGCAGACCTGACCTTCCTGACACTTGTACAACAGCATGAAAACCAGGTGTACCTCTGTAATGTGTGTCAGAAGAACCCTGTGGTGTCAAAGTAAGCTTTGCAAAGTCTCCCTAAAGCAGAATCTCAGACTATGAGGAATCAAGCTCCAATTTTAAACAGTTTGTACTGATCACTGTCAGCCAAATCAAGAGCATGAACTTACTGTATTTTCAGTCACGTTGGAACCAATAAATACTGAATCTTAGCTTGTCATATTTTTAACCGCAAATATAAAGCAGAAGACTCCTCTCAAAGTTATTTGCCATTCATCCCAAAAAGCATGCAAGCAGTAGGAGACATACCTTAAGGAACCAACAATACATAAACCACAAGAAAGTCAGTGATTTCAATAGGTTTGGGATCAACATGGTTTTTCTCCTACTACATTTCTGCTACTATAACTTTTCTACTACTTCTATCTAGTACATGGGATGTAATTACAAAAGATTATCGTAACACCCTTTTAAAATATTATTTATTTAGTTACCTCCCCTCCTTCCATAAAACTGGAGACACTTCACTTGATTCTTGTCTCAGGTTGATTTGACAGTGGTAGAAGGCCTGCTTTCAACAGAATTAATTCCAGCTTACCACAGCATAAGTAAAGGCTGGAAATTTATTTTGTTGGATGACTAAAAACTCTTACAAAAGCTATGGTATGGAAGCCAATCTGAATTTTAGCCACACAGAAGGGGAGAAGCGGAGGAAGAATGTTTTGCAAAATGCAGCACCTCCTCCATCCTCAAGTAATTTTCAGTGTTCAGATTTGACCTCCAATCCTACCAAACCAACTATGCTCGCCTCTGTCCCTCCCTGCCACTTGAGGAAGACAGATCTCACCCTCTGGAGAAGTGTCTTTTTCAACTAGTCCCTGATTTGAAGCCTGAAGTTTAATACGGCTTGAAGTAGTATGAACCTTATCTTGAAAGTACTTAAAGCATGTTTAACACACAGAAACAGAGACATATATGGTAGCTAGAGAAGATGTGACCTGGAAGTTGAAATACAAGGAGTATCATGACATTCCTTCAGGCTAGACCCAAGTGACAGCCACAACGATGTATATTATCCATGCGGCACTGAGCTGCAGCGCGTAGATGTATGGGAGCTAGGCTGTTCGGCATCCCTCCGCATGGTGTAGACAGGTTGGGTGCACTGACAGGATCAACTCCTAGGGTCTACTTATGTTTTGACAGCAAAACAAGGAGGGGTGAGGTTTCTGTGCGCCTGTATATGCTCTGTATACAAGCATACCCTTCAAGGCTACTAAGAATGTGAGAAGCTTTTATCTGGTCAGAAAACTGCTTTCTACATAGCAAAAAAGTACAAGTCTCATGTATTTTCTTAACTTCAGTCTGTGAAGGGGCCTGTTTTCAAAACCATTTAGCCTCAAAGCTTTTCGTGCAGAAAAAAGGCTCTCTAATCTCCTGCAACTGTACATTAGATGTCTCCAGCTTAAGCAGTTTTAAAACCCAAATGATAGCAGTGCATCCACTCTTTCAGAAATGCTGTTTTCATCCCTTGGAGAACAACAGCCACTTTGTGATCTCTTGAGTCTTTGTGCCTTTGTACTGGTAGGTCTAAGATCATCAGTGCCATCGTATTTATCTTCCTGGGCATTCAGTACAGAAGCTGAGTCATTGCAATCACAGCAGTCCCACGGGACTCTGCTGGACAGCCTCCCTTTCTGCAGTTTTGGTCTCAGGAGTGGAATAAAAGACTGGAGGAGACAGTAGTAAAAGTGCCGTTCCAGGAAAAAAAAAAAGTAAAAAAATAAATCACATCAACCAAAAACTCTTCACAAATATGTAATAATTAGGGCAAGCATTCACCACAGCATAAAGAAAAAAAAGTTTAAAGCATGTTGAAAGGATTATTTTATGGAATAAACCAGATTTTTTATATAGATTTCAAGGACTCAGCTGCCATTCACAAAACAGAGGAAGATGAGGCAGTGCCTTCATCCTTTCACTCTAAGTCCACGCTTAGGGGATTCCTCTAGGATGTAGAGCAAGGCTACTTATCCCTGCCCTGCTTGATTTAAAGAACAGGTATTAGTTCAACTCCCCTTGCAGATCAGAGCTTGGCTACTACACACCATGCTCTCATGCTCTTCTGCTGAAGATGTCCTATTCCTTTAGTCTGTTCATCGGAGTAGAGGAAAAACAAAAAGACACTGTCATCTAGCAGTTAGTACAATACTTCAGATAGGCAGCTAGGGTTTTGCTCCAGTTAATAAGAGAACTTCATTTCCACGTGGCACGCAGGATGTACGACAGGTCTCCTAAGTGGACATATAACTATACTGCTAAACAGATATGCTAACAACAATTCGAATCAAAGGTATAAATGTTTTCTCAGGTGAACAGGTGGCTGCAGGAAAAATATTGCTAATTACATTTCCTAAACTTAAAACTTCTAGCAGCATACACAATTCTTTTTTCTTTTGTACATTACCATCTTCCACAGAGGTAAGCATAACAGGTAAGGAACCCCTTCGGTAAATAAGAGACTCATAGAAGGACAATTTCCCATCCTTCTCTTAACAGTATAGGATAATAATTACATACCAGGTGGAATCCAAGTATGTGTCCATTGGGATGTAATTTTCTTGATCATTTATCATAACGTGAAAAAGATTAAGTAATTCAAATGTTAACCCTAAACTGCATTTTTTTCTAACCTTACTTGTTAGTTCTGAATCTCCCCTACATTCAAGAAACACCCTTAAACACATTATACCTTCCCCTACAACTGTATCTACTTGCCATCTTTATTCATGGGTTAAATCTCTGGCAGGAAGGTTTTGCAAGGGAGCTTTTCTGTCTACAGTTTCTGACCTTGACACCCTGTTCCATGACGCCACACTCCTTTTTCTTTGCACAAGTATACCAGCTGCCTAGACTGAGTCAGACTGGAAAAGCTAAAAGTTAGGCTCAAATCGAGGTCAAAAGCAGCACTACCCTGCAGGACCCCTGTGGCTTTTGGATAAATATAGCAGGTGTCATAGTTATGTGCTTATTATGAGAAAGCGTTAACACTATTACCCAAAGCAGAGAAGAGATACAAACCCCTTCAAAAATAAAAGATACTGTAAATAGGTTTTTCTCATACTTCTAAAATGCCGAACTGGGGGAAAAGATCATGAATGTTTAGGATTAAGAAAAGTTCTGATAGAGGTTTAAGTGACTGGTGAGAATAACAGCGTTCTGAACAAAAAAGTATTCAGAATACATATCCTCGTGTAGAATTCAGATTCAACATCAACCTAGAATCACTTTAAGAAGCACTAACCAGATAAGCTATTTCTAAAAAAATGGGTAAAATGACGGAGATGTTTGATACAGATACTCTTACCATTATCATTACTGTCATGGGGGCCAGGGCTTCTGCAATGACAATTTTTAGCCTAGAGAGACTAGTCTCTTCAGACTCCCTATTTCTTCCTCCTGGCACTAACTCAGAGCACAATCCTAAATTTAAGCTCCTCTGGGGTGATTTCAGAGATTGAGAGAGAGACTCCATAAGTAAACTTTGCCTGCAAGTTCCTCCCAGAGGTACCTATGCTGCAGCAAGAACTGTACAAGCATTTAACAAAGAGGCAATCCTTGCTCCTCACAAACAAGTAACGTAGGTATAAGCTGATAGAGAAGAGATGAGTATAACATTATCAACCAAGAGTACAGTACAAGAGGGAAAGCGTAAGAATGGCACAAAAGGCAAGAATCAAAGCACATATGTTGCAGAAAGCACCAAATAATAAATACAATTATTATGCTGCTGCAACATCCTTTTGCCCAAGTCTTACTTCTCAGGGTAAAAGGCACTTTACAGTATCTTTTAAGCATTTCCATGACCAAAACCAGTCACGTCCACAGTAAGCAGAAATGGGCTTGGACAACAAAGTTTGAGATATTTCTTGAAGCTACTCCTTAAAAACCTTCCACATAATTATCTCAGATTTTTCAGCACCCACAGAGGCCAAAAATAACAAAATCTTTTTTTGGACTAAGTCCAACAACGCAAGAACATATGTGCCTACTTATAAACTGAAATTTATTTATTTTATTTATAAAAAGATCCACTTGTGATTACAGTGAAGTATTTCACACACAGGGTTTAATAAGACAACCATGAGGTACTCTTAACGTTGGCTGTATGATTGCAACACCTGAAGCAGAAATGACAGAAAACTGGTGACACCACAGAGGAACAGGCTGAAGCAATGATGCCCTCCATCACTCCAACTTGTCCTATTTCATGCTGGCCTATAAGTCGCGCTCTCCCCTGCCTTTCCTATGGGCTGGGAAGGAGGAACAAAGAACATTGAGAAAGTTTGCCAGCATTTCAATTCTAGGAAGTGGACTTCTAGGAAGAAAGGGCCTTAAGGTGTTAGGATGCTGAGCCCAGTCCTCTGTATTTGCAGGCAACAACACAACAGACAACTACGTTGCTATCACCCACGCGCTACAGGCCACAAAATCCTTCCCTGTACCCATAACAGACTTAACACATGTTATAAAGAAAAAATTGCCTGAAGCCAAAAATCACAAAAACATCAAGTGCCAAATAACTCTAAAATTAGAAAAAAAATAAAAATGCTACCAGTCAGATGCAAATTCTTAAGACTCAATCCTACTCTTTTACTAAGGCTATACTGTAGTAGTACCTTGAGCCCAATCAAACTGGCATTACCTTATATGAGCCACGCCTGAAGGATGAAACAAATGACAGCCCCCTAGCCCTAACAGCTTAGCTTCATTTCTGACACAAATCTTTACGTGGCTTTCAAGCGATTTTAAAAGAAGCATCAAGCAGTTAATGCTACTTAAAGTCTGTTCACATGCTAAAAATATGCAAGTTATCTTGCACGACTTATTTTCTCGTGGGCTGATAACTTTTCAATGACATGATAGCATGAATATAAAGCACACGCTGAATTTCTTCATATGTAAAATGCAATTCTAAACAGAAGACAAAATAATGAATACATACTGCTGTATGACGCATGAAAAAGCTCAAGAGCCATATGCCAACGTGCTAATAATTTAAAAGCTATAGCCTGAAGCTACATCCAGAATTAATTAGAGAAGAATTACAAATTTTCCTTCCAAAACTCTTAAAGCACTTCCATCAAATTAACAGGTTACATAATAAGTCACCTGCAATGTTAATACAGGTATTGTTGAAGAGATTAATTTCGTTATTGATAAAAACAATGTTTATTAAAAAATTTAACACACACATATATCTCTAAGGAGAAAAAGAAATCAACGTTCTCTCATAGGAGTGTTTCAGGCATTCATTGCTATACCACAGACCTCTCCTCTGAGTGTCTACAACGTCCACAGGTAAGTTCTGCATTAAGCAATGGAGATCTACAGCTCAATTCAGGTGCCTACACGTAGGCATCTCATGTCATTTAGACAATTGGCCAGGGCATTTCAAAGGCATCAGTGCCGTACATATGGACAACCAAACCTAGCCCTGTCTTTCTATTGGCTATAATGGGAATTTAAAAACTGTTTGTGTGAAGGTATGCCAGGAGTTGGCTTGTCCTCCTTGGCCAGAGGTGAAGGTAATTGGATGCAACATGAGAAACTACGGGACCAGACATGAGATGTTGTTCAACGTAACAAGGAACAGGCTGTGAAGCTGCCAAAAGAGACTCACAGCATCGCAAGGGATGGCTGGGTCTCACAGGCAGTTGAGGGGGGTTCCATGAGAAACAGCTGAACATCAGAGGCAGCTGAAGGGGAGATCAGGGATCTCTGGGGGCAGTCGTGCAAGGTCAGCAGTGTCTCCATAACCCCATCCATAATACCACATAAAGCTCAGATGATGTAGGTAACAGCACCAGAAATACCAAGTCTGGCTACAGATGTAGCAAAACCAGGAACAATGGGCAAAAGGAATTAGGGACAAGTTGCTTATTCAGGAGAAGGCAAGGACAAAGAAAAGGGGGAAATCACAATGAATGGGTAAGGAATATACATGGGCAATGAAGAGAAGGGGGATGAGAAGCACTGGTCATGTGGAAACAAGCTGCTGGCCAGCCCACTGGTCTCAGCCAGCCCTGCACCTGATCAATCTCTTTCTACTTCTTACTGACCTCTTCTCCTAACTATTCCTCTGTGCAAAAGATGCACTCTGTCCCATGTGTATGAGGGAGATCCCAGCAAACTTCAAACCATGCTAGCCAGTGAGCAGGACACAAGGTCTGGAAACCTGCTATTAAGCAACTACAGGTCAACACACTTGATAATGGTCTAGGACAGCTAACAGAGAGGTCCATATGAGCATGCAGGTGAGACGCCAGCATACATCGAGTCAGACTAGCCAGTGGACAGGACTGGAGTTTTGGGGACTGGATACTGCAGGGGCAACAGGTCTAGGGGTCAGCTACCAGAGAGTGGGGGTCTGGGCAGATATATGGGATGTGCATGCACGAGCATGGGTGTGAGATTTGCCAGCAAGGCTCTGCCTTACAACTGGCTGGACCTGGGAATAGGGAAGTGCAGCAGCCTCACATCCATCAGACTGGAGAGGAGGAGTCTCCTGGGTCCAACAACTTCAGCTCTGGAGAAATGGATCGGTGTACTCCCTTGCATCTTGAAGTCTACTCTAAACATACCTCATGCAAGTAAAAAGCTTCATTTAAATACCTCCAGTCTAGAGCAGGGTCACTCTTCAACATAAAACAGCAGGGACTTGGTTCTGCTGGGTAAAACCAGAATGGAATGACATTTGAGGTGCTCCAGCTCATTCAGACGAGTGAGGTTGTTGTGCAGCTCCTGTATCATGCTCATCTGCCCCTCCTGGATATCTCAAGGACCCAACAGCACGTCAAATTACACTTAGCACTTCTGTTAAGATAGATGAATCACGGCCAAACTGACTGTGCTATTAAATTAGGTATACCAGACACAAGCCTAAAATTAGGTGGAATAAATCTGGGCCATATCATGTTCTATGAATTCACATAATAAATGTCAGAGACCCAAGGACAAGGTATTTACAGTCAGATACAACAGAAACAGCTCTATGTCTGGCTCTGGTAAATGAGACACACAAGAAAAAAGTCTTTCCAGGGCAGATTCAATCACCCAGGTTTTCCTCTCTGATTCAGATGCAACACAAAGCAATACCCCGTGTACCTCAGTTAAGACCAGCAGACACATACTATAGCACTTACACCAACTGCTTCACCAGTATATGGACTCTGGCACAAAACTGTTGTGCCTAACTATTACAGAAAGATTCAGATCAGCTACTAGGATGTGAAAACACACAGACACACACCCGAAGCGTCCCGTTTGCTCCCATTCTGGAGAATGAACTCAGGCATCTAAACAAATGATTATGAGCAAGGTCTGAAGTGTCATGACTGAAGAAACAGGAGACAATGAGAAACCGTCTCTGAATGAAAGGCAGCAGGGCTGTTCTTGCAAAATGGAGAGGGTATTCACGACTTCTTAAAAGTACAAAGGAATATTGTCATCTTATTCCTTCCAAGGTTAAGTAGTACCCAAGGTTTTTTTTTCTAATTAGTGGAGAGAAATAAGTATCTCCAGACTCAGTTCAGACACCTGCTTAAGAATGAAGTGAGACAGGTTGGATGAATTGCTCTTTGGCTTCTTCAGAGTCAATGGACAACTAGGTTTTTTCCACATAACTAACTTCAGCAATTAAAGTTAGATTAAATTAATTGTAACTTTTAGTACCAACAATTACAAGAGCTCCCTAGTTACTAATACTTACCCTACTTAGTCAGAAACAATCTGTCCTCCAGCAGCACCAGAAAAAACTAAGTGGGAAGAGAAATTATCTTCTCTCCTATGCAGCAGAGGATACAACTCCTCAACTCTTAACCGTGGAATTTATCTGACAACTTGAGGACACCTTCATCAAAGTTAGCCACCTCTACCTCTATGTGTAACCGTTTTAGAAATGTGCACTTCCAGGTGCAAGTCATCTCATCCTGAATTCTTATAGCACAGGTAGCAAGAGCAAGATTGGTACTACATAATGAAGACAAATTAGAAAAGCAGTTGGCTTTCTTTCCAAAGATGGGAAAACTTATTTCTTCCAAGTCAGAATGCAGCAGGGGGGGCACACAGGGTTGAGCACATTCAGCCACCAGCTGTAATTCCATGCTTCTGCTTTCAAGAAAAAGCTATTCCAAAATGGTGTTACCATTCAGATTTCTCTGGTGTTACATGATGGGTGCAATCTTAGCTCAGCTAGATGGGTAGAATCAGTTTTCAGGCACTTTACACATTGTAGAACTGGTAACGGTGGTCCAAATTCACCTCTTGTGTTCACATGACTTTTTAATTGTGGTAAAAGAATCAAATAAATAAAACAACAAAATAAATAAATAATGCCTAAGCTCTCAGCTCAATGTCACTTAACATCTCATAGCCAAATACTTGTCATAAAATAAAATATTCAAGAACATGTTGAAGTCTATTTTGTGACTTATTTTCTTATGATTCTTTAAAGTTAGTAAAAATTTAGTCTTTAAACTGCTGCAAATGCTTTTCGAAACAAGAATTACCTAGTTTTCAGCTTTTTCTTTTTGCTGAGAAAAGTGATTTTTAGTCTTGCAGGCAGACTTACACTACTTTTCTCCCTCGGTCTTCTCAGAAGTGTGAAGCTTTTAATTAAGCATTCAATTACAGTGTTTGATCAAGCAATGTTCAAAGACATGTTCAAAGAATAGCTTAGTGACCTCCCCCAAGTGAATGTTCCACAAGAAAACACCTTCTGGAATGATAAATTTTACAAATATATCCCATTCTAGAACTAAAATTAAGAAAAAAATATTTAGGGGAGGTTCATGAAAGAAAATTATATGACTATAATTCCATATATAAAATTATATAATTGGAAGTGTGATTTTTATAAACTCCTGTGTCTCTATCATTTGTCCTAAATTATCCTCTGTCTTGCAACATAAAAAAGATCAAGCAAATCTGTCAATGCCCGTGCCTCACAAGTATTCAGATTTAAGCTTACTGACTATATTTCATTATCAGAGAGAGTAAAAGGAGTTTTATTTTATTACAAGAACTTTTGCATGATCCCTAGGTTAAAGCAAATTACTGTTGTAAATGTTGTATTTCCACAAAATATGAACAGAGAGATGCTGGATGTGGATCACTTGGTGAAGCAAGTGCAGATAATCAACTTCTTTCTAATATACGAAAATGCGAGGTCAGCTGCCAAGAAGACAGACTGCATGGCACATTTACAGGACTGTGGGCTATATCCCAGAATTAACCAACAAAAAGATACTTAGGGGTCATGGCATAACACAGCCTGAAGAAAAGCTTCCCAAAAGATGCAATGCTATGAAGACAAGAACCAAAGTGCTCCCTGAAAGTGAAAATACAGAAATAAACAACATTACGGTAAAGAAATGGTGCTACCTCTATATACCACATGGGGGAGGCTCCCCTACATTCTTAAATGTTATTCCCAGCTCTCTTCTGCAGACATCATAGGCAGCAAAAGAAAGTCAGCATACAAAACAAAGGCTGTAACAATAATTTGGGGACTAGCAAACAATGAGCAAGATGCATAGACTATCAGGAGCAAAAATGAAATGACAACTTCCCAAACAGCCCAGTTTCGAAAAGATCCTCTTTCCCATAGAAAAAATATCTTCAGAGGATAAGCTTTCAAGTGCCCCCGGGTCCACTAATAAAATCTAGGTTTCTTTTTAATTTCTATCCAGGAAAGTAGCTGTGCACTTTGGAAACAAAACCAGTGATTAGTACTCTGCTGGGTAACACCAATGGTGCCCGTATTTTTAGAGTTACTGCCATTATTGCTTTTAGACATGTATACCAATGGTGCCCGTATTTTTAGAGTTACTGCCAGGGTTGATGCTACTATTATTGCTTTTAGACATGTACTGCAGTACAGACTTCAAGCCTATATGGCAAGCATAAATTATTCTTACTTTAAATAAGCCTGCTGAAATCCTCACGTAAAATTTGACAGTGTTTCTAGCTGTTTAACCACTCACCATGAGCTGACAATCCCAGCTCAGTAGCTAGTGTGGATTAATAGAACACTGGTATTCTAAAACGAGATACGTATATTCTCAACTGAGGTTGAAGATCCAACACCACCTCTCTGCCAACCTTTACACAGACTTCAGATTTCAGCATCTTCTTATAAGTATCATGACAACCAGAAATCAATTCTAAGAAAATAATTATGAGCTGTACAACGATCAGTCCCCAAATACGAAATAAAATTCCTAAATAGTATGCATACTATAATTGAATAAAAAGCAGAAGTCATATCTAAGAGCCACATTAAAAAAGGCAAGGGCTATCTGTGAAATGAGTAAAAGTGAAGGGTCTGATCTTCCATGCGTTTGTTCCCACAAGGGTTTTCAACCAAACACTTCTATCCTGAGGTGTACTTGCAGAATTGATATGTTCCAGTGCTAGAGAGAAATATTCTGTTTGAAATGCAAGCAGGCGCTTCTAAGCAGAATATCAAACCCCGGGTTTTCCCAACTAAAATATATAAATCATCCTCAGCAGCTGTGTGAGAAAATCCAGTGATATCAGAGTTTGAAAAACCTCTGAGAATTTCTTAGAATTATGCAGCTGTTACAACAGGTTACATCAAATAAATGACATCTAATCGGAAGTAACTCCTGTGCATGCATACGTGCGCTCTGAGCACTAGGCTTGCACTGCAGCAGGCGACTGCTATGCACCCTGTCCTCTGAGATGTCACATTCCCCGAAAGGTGCTTAGATGCTGATAGGAGGTACTTGTTGCTCGTCACCTTTTATTATCAGAAACACATACAGAAAGGAACCAGATCAGTCAGGCCACTTCTTCCTTTCCTTCTAGAGCTTTAGAAATGTTACTGTTTATGATGGAAACAACAACCCAAACGTCTGCAAGCCTCAGCATGTTATCATTTGCTACCCCCAAAAGCATTTTACATAAAATTAATCCCCATTGCTGATGAAAAATAAGGATGAGAAAGCTGTATTAACATCTTATTAATCTTGTCCTGAGTGCTAGAACATACATCTCTGATGCATCAATGGACAGCAAAGAAACTTAAACCTATTTTAGAATGATAAAAAAAAAATCCCACCCTGCACTGGATCCAGCTCAAGCATACAAAATAAAAGCTTTCGTCCATTTACATTATTTTCTGTTTACTTCTGCTGTTAATAGACTACAGCGTAAGAGTTCCCTATGACAGCAATTCTTAGCTGATGAAATGTATTTTATATCATGAAGACTCCAAACTAAAGGACTTCACTATGAACCCCTGGGAAGGGGAAGCGAATTAGGAGAATGGGACAGAACCTGGGCTCTTTCTGTGTAAGCAACAAGTTGCACATCCGGGTAAAAACCTTCTGCCTGGGACCCTACCAGCTCTAAGTTGTTTTTTTTTTTGTTTGGTTTGGTTTTTTGTTTTTGGTTTTTTTTTTTTTTTTTTTTTTTTTACAGGTAAAAAGAATACAGTACTGTCAATTCTCCCTCTCCCCTTAGTTTTGATTCTGGATACATTGTATGTTTGGACATCAAACCTAACTGATATGTGACACTGGGATCCAGTACAATACAAGCTAAAATCTCACTGATGAGATTCTTGGGGTTTATGAAATCATAAGCAATTGGAGAGAAACTACAATGGATCTGTTTCGCAACATACCTGACCATCCACAGATGACATAACAGCGTTGGTCCTGAAGCACATTACTCATTTTAAGAAACAAAGCAGAGTTTGATCTTAAGACTGAATTACTGCAGCCAACTGCAAAACCTACAGACTTCTGTCACCTATTCTTTTTAAACATCTGAAGCAGCATTTCTGAATAAAAAAACTCACCTAAGCCAAACTCTGAACCTAGCCAATACTTCATATTCTCCAAGAAAGGAGTTTTCTGTCTGGAAGGCTGAATTGGATGAGATATGCTTTGAAGCCCTGCAGTAAAGCTGAGCTCCTACAGACTGACTCCTTGCTAAGCCTCTTAACTCCTCAGTTTATCCACCCACCCGCTTCTCAGAGCTTTACAGAAGTGAAGCTATATAAGGCTTCTTCAGCCAAGGTGTCAATCAAAACCATCTCATCGATTTCAGAGGAGCTATACCCATCTGCACCAGCAAGAAAGCTGGGCTTCATACTGACATGTCCCAACATCTCCAAGTACTACTAAGAAAGTACAGACATTCCACCACGCCATTAAGGCTGAGATGCAGCTTTGCTGATTTGAATGAATCTAAAGAAATAAAACAATCAGCAAGATTAAAAAACGGAGGGAGGGGGAATAGACCCTACAGCAGATAGAGAACTGCTGTAAACAAAACAAACCAGAAAGGTTTCAAACAAAAGATCACTGAAGAAGAGCAAAAAGAAAGAAGTGATCTAGGTCTGGACATAGAGAAAAAAACCAAACAACAACCAACTAACCAAATATTACCTTGACACTAGAATTGCTCATGCAAAACAGGAACAATTCCAAGCAAAGACCTTATCATAGGAGGTTACATTTAACTTTCATCTTCCTTAAAGCTAGCATGCCTAATCCACAGAAAACAGGGCTTGTAATAAGCCTAGTTCCTTACAAACTCAATAGAAGCTTTACCTACACAGTGGTAGACCAGAGGAACGTTGAGAAGCTTGTCCAAGTTCTCACAGCGGTTCACAGAAGAACCATCTGCTGGAGACCACCACTGTGCTTATACCCTTAAAGATTTATGCCGAGATGAAATCTTATTTCCACCGTGAAAGACTTTAACCAGTCATTTTTCACTAGAAAAGAAACAGGCTGGTGAGCACAAGGTGGAAGGTAAACTAAGCATCCTTAGGCCGATTCTCCAGCCTGAAAGACCAAGTGGTTGTCATATTATTTCATTGCCTAGGATTGCTTTGGCAGAAGTCTCTCACAAGACCTTTAGCCCTGTTATAAGCCATCCTAATGCTGGGATATTTCAGACAACAAATGAATACTTTTACGAAAGTAAGAATATAATGTAATGAGAAAAATTACATGAGCAGGAATAAATGAGCGCAGATTTAAAAATCATAGAAGAGAGCAGGAATTAGTTAAAAGCCAGAAAAACAGCCTGACAAAATTTTACTTCTTTTGGCTCACAGCTCTTCTCTCTGCGTGCATTCATTCAGATAGGCTGACTTTGCAGACAAAAATCAATTTTTACTGCTTTTTATTTCTATGCGTACTACAGCACCTGAAGAGCTATAACAATCTAAACCGGATTAATTTTTGGCTAATGCACCACAGTCAAAATTAGTAAATGCATTCTACCTATAAGCCATTTCAGATATCACAGATCGGTACATTATGTTTTTGACTACACATTTAATAATTCTCAAGTACATCAGTGTTACCATTGACTCACTGCCAAACAGAAAAGGCACGACTAGATTTCAAAATCCCTCTAAAATGCCCTTTCAAGGCATATGGCTAAAGGGGCAAAACACTATTCAACTTAAAAGTACAAAATTTTAAATTTTAGTACCAGAAAAGAAGAATGCCATTCCTACTGAATCACTTCTAAAATTGGAATAAAGTTATGTATACATATTTATACACATATACGTACTGACACTGCAAAACAAAACCCAGGAAAGTCAGATTACAGGAAGTTTGTGGTACTTTAAAACAGAATTATAAGATTCTTACAACAATCGCACACTTGGTTGCAAAACTGAAGAAGAAATAAATATTGTGACACCAGCTTCTCCAAAGTTAGGGTAAGAAATATGACATTTGCTTATTACGCATTATTTGTAAAGGTATAGGTGATAAAAAGAAAATCTTTAGAAACACGAGAGTTAATCAAGTCTAACTGAATTATTAATTAAAACAATTTTAGCATAGAATTACTGCAGCAGAAACAAGTCCATTCCGTCCTTGAACACACTGCTCCCATAATGGGTTTTATACGCAGCACATCGTTTCTCAGAAACTTTCTTCAGAGCCCAGGAAATTCATGAACCCATCACCACTAGTAGAACATATGGATCAAAGCAACTCATTGTCAACATAACTCCATGTGACATATGTCACTCGCTGTGACTTCTGCACAGAGAGAGACTGAACTGATAAACCATAGAGCGATTTAAATTTGAAACAATAAATTTGCCTTTCTAATGTCTTTATTGCCTACTAAATTTAAATAATACCTTGTAAGGGAAAAATGGGTCATGCATTCCTTTGGCTTGTTTCTACATTCACATTACAGAATTGATTCAGTTGCCCATACCTAGGTGCGCTGGCCCATCTCATAGGCCCTTGGGAGGCCAAGATATCATCAAACGAATGGCAGATAGGGCACAGAACCTATGGAAGGTCTGTATCCACCCTAAGTGTAAGCTGGAGGTCAGCCAGGGTAACCAAGGACACCTTGAATGGCACTACATAGGGCAATTCAATGGAGCCTCTACACTGGGATTCTGTGCGAGACCAGGACACCCTACACCACACAGATGTGCCTTCAGGTGACCAGACGGGAGCTGAGTGACAAGCACCCATTACTGTCAGTGGACTCGAGAGAGCTATTTGACTTCATCCTAAGGCCAACACCTACACCTTGTCACCCGAGCAGCTCCCCAAGTCCTCTGACTCTATGGACAAAACTCGCATTGACTGCCAAGCGTGGAGACCTAGCTCACACTACAGACACCCAAACTCAGGCGTCCAAATCGTAAGCCAAATTCCACCCTAAAGCTAGGTGGCGTGATTACCAAGATAGGAACCCACAGTTGGTCCACCTAACTTTAGGCAAATGAGCTCAACTGCATATTGCTAAGACAATAACCATTGTATGATCTTTTATAGCCAATGCAAAGAGACAGATGCCTTCAGAGATTGATTCAGTTTACACGCTCAATTTTGGATAAGACTAGTCCACAACTACCCATATCCTCCAAAGCATATAGGTACATGCTCAATCTCTCTTAATGATGGCTGTAGCTAGCTTATACAACTATATGCTCATATTGGCATTAGCTTTACTTCTTTCTCCTATAGTCTTCCTACATTGTTCATTTGCGTCTTTTTTCCTAGTGAGTTATAAATCTTAAGATGATATTTCCTACCTTAATCCCTCTCTTCAACACCACTTACTACAATCTTAATGGGACCCTAGATGGTAAAAAAAGGTAAAAATAATGGTGGCGGCTGATATTTATTTAGAACAAAATTCAGCACACCCAGATATAACTCTAGGAGTTCACTGGCATCAAACAGCCATCAGATTGATCCCAGTACTTGAGGCCACTGAAAGCAGTGCTAGCAGCCAAGTTACAGCTCTTCTTGGTCTGTGCAATACTTAACCAAGTCCCAATACTACATTAGAAATGGACAAATATGCCTTTAAAAATTTATAGCACAGTGATAATTTTGGCTTTACAATAAACCAAAAGCAGTGTTTTTTCAAATCTCAACAAAGATACCAATAGTAAAGTTAGCATCGAAGTTTTCTTGCCAAGAGGTTCACTATTTTAAGCAACAGATATAAACTGCCAAGTTTAAAAAACATGAGTTACACAGGGCAAGAAGAGGATAATGAAAGAGGAGAACACTTTAGAAAATGCACGATCAGAAAAAAAATTCAAACCATTGTTAGGATTTATATAGCAGAGGAAGACTTGCATACATAGGAAACATGGCGTGTCTGCCATTTGTAAAGCTTGCTAAATTGTGAAAAACACAAAACGAGAGTGAAATGCCAGACCAAAAATGCCAGCTTACTAGTAAAGGAAATCAAAGAATAAGATTACCTTGTTCCAGTCTAAAGCAGAGGGAACGTTTTGCAGCCTCTATCTCAGGACTTGGATGATCGAGAACACGTCTGCACCACTGCAGAGGACTCAGGGATTTCTCTTGAGGAGTGAGAGTCTTGGTAGGCAAGACGTACAACCTTAACCCAAAATACATAAAAATATCAGCAAGATATGCAATACTTCAAAGTTTACTTCTGTATTCTCAATTTCCTGCCCACCAATAATGTACAACAGTGCAATGCCCTGCAATATGATATTCTAATAAAAAAATATTACAAAGTAGAAGAGTTTACATTAGTTTTCTTTTTCCCTCCTCAGAAAAGTAGGTGGCAAAATATAAACTCTACAGGTCTAGCATGTTAAACCAAAGTTCACAGAGACTTCTCATAAAAATCTTACATCTCATCATTACCACAGTCTGAATTTCAGCACCACCCAAAGCTCAAATGCATTAGGAGCTGTACACACACCAAAGATGCTGTCAGTTATCCCTTTTATATTTACCTGTAGTGGAGGTTAGATAATCTCAGTATTTAATTTTACATTTAAATCACAATTTCACTGTTATCTATTTCACCCTTTTACCTACAACAATTTAATCAACTTGTCAGAGTGCTGATTATAATTTAATTTTCACACACGGTGTCTTCTCCCAGATGAACCAAATGTTGCACAAGTCAGATTTTTGAAGATTAGAAAACCTTTGCTGAGAAACAATGAAAGTCCAACCTCGATATTCAATTCCAGCAGAAAAAAAGAATGCAAGAAAAGCTTGTGTATAGGCGTTACTCTCAGACGAGTAGGCAACTAATGAGATGGTCAAGCACATTAGGGAGCCCTAACGAAAGCAGATTTAGCGGGGAAATTCTTGAAGCTGGGATCTGCGTTGCTGCTGTCACCCTTGCAGATTAGAGGAGACAAGCAGATGCCCGTTCACCTGGGAGAGCACAGATCTCCCGGGAAGGGAACTATTCTTGGCCGCTGGAGGCGGCTCGGAGCTCCTTGGCCTGACCATTTCTGATGGATAGGGCTGCAGACAGTCAGAGGCAGATTCTAAGGCACCAGCAAAACACTCCACAGGCTGCAAAGGAATCTGGCCAGCAGACAGGGGGTGCAAAAGGCAAGAATGGGGGGGGAACAAAAAAACAAAAAAAAAAAAAAAAAAGATTGAGCTCCTCAGGGGACCACTAACATGTAGCAGCCTTTCACCTTCAGGGTTGTGGCTCAACAGCTACCCAAGTCCCCCGAGAGCAACTGTTCTCCAGTGTCCACTCAATGGTTTTTGGGGGTTTTTTTTTGCCCTATGAAGTCAGTCAGCGCTCTGTAGCCAGCTCACAAGGAACAAATAACCTCACCGCGATTGCCATCTCTCTTGGCAATCCCAGCAGAGATCAACTATTGAATTTCTCTAAGGAGAGGATTCATTTCCCCTGACTTCCTGCAGTGCCTGGCTACACGTTTAAAAAATGACACTGAGAAAAATCAAAGGGAAAAAAAAAAAAAAAAAAAGAGAAAAAGAAAAGCTTTCAGCTTTCCTGTTAAGCTGCAGAAGTGCTTCAAAAGCTAAACATCCAACTGATGAATTCTCAGTGATCAGACGTCTGTGTAAAATGCTGAACAGTAAAAAGAGATCTGACTTCTTTGCAATGATGCTAATTCTACCTTTTTTTTTTTAACTGCAGCTAAAAAAAAAAAAAAGCAAAGGTATTGAAGGCCTAAAATTACTCATCAACAACTAGGATACGCGTTGGTCTTTGGTTTTGCAGATAGCAGTTTGCTCTGAAGACTGACATTACAAAAAAGCCCCAAGCAGCTGGCATCACACAGCTGACCTTTCATGGACAACAATGGAGATGTAGCCTTGAACTAAAAACATTCAACAGCTAAAACAACTCACTCTAAATGGAATAAATTAGTTAACAAATCCCTGTTACTAAATTCTTCTTGTGGACACACATACACGCGTGACATCAAGGTAAGCTTTGGCCCCCCCAAAAAGCATTTAGGATTGCTTCTGGGGGTGGAGGGGGGGGCAAATCAAATAGGAAATTTTACTAAGGCACATGAAACAACGACTTTCTACTACCCTGAAATGTAACCAGGGCAAACATTTTGTTTAAGAGGACAGGATCAAACAAATTCAATATTCCTTAACTGGAAGGAAAGTTAGGGGTTAGGATGGAGGTAAAATTTGATTCACGTCTGGATCGACAACCCCAGAGCAGCCCTGCGCAGACTAACGGTACACACAATGAAACAACACTAGCAAAAATCTCCATACAATTTGCTGATGATTCTCAAAAGCAATTTTCCAAAACTGCAGCATGGTTATTATTTGTACCATGAAGTACGCACAACCAGCATTCAAGAAATATTCATGATATTTAGATTAATTTTTAAATCCTTTCTCTGCTAGCAAGAATAAGGATGTTTAAATGCACCTCAGCTGGATCGTGTTTAACGATCAGCTGACGTAAACTTCAGCTCAATTTAAAAACTAACCACACAAAAAACTACATTGAAGCTTCGACAGATACTTATCAGTTATTTAAATACAGACAAAATATATTTTACCACTGACACTTTAAAACAATTGAGCACCAATTACATTTAACACGGTTACGCAGCCAAGGATTTACATAGCAGTGTTTGCATAGTCCCTATGGTGTTCGTCCACGTTACCAAGTTGTGAGGCACCAGGCTCACTTATTTATTTGTATCTCCAGTCTATACCTTCCGCCTCTATTTCTTTTTAAGCGAGCTTAATCATTCCTCTAGGTCGATTTTATTTTCCGTTTTATTCATTTGCTATTCATTTCTGCTTTATTCCATTTACTAGCACCCAGCCGGGCCTTTTGGAGCTACAGGGGCGCTTAAGATACACAACCAACCATTTAGATCAATGTCTAAAAGACAAAAGCCCTCCCAAATCCCTGAAGATGGGAGACAATTGGGCAGAGATTTTAGGATGGGGAGGCAGCGCTGCTCAGATAAAGGCTTTGCCGGAACGAATCCGCTATTTTTAATTCCTTATGTAAACAGGAGGCTGAAACTAGGCTGAGACCTGAAATTAAGGAGAGGCGATCTTCCTCAAAGGGGAAAACGAGCACAAATCTCCCGCCCAGGGGGCGAACCCCTGGGCTAGATGGGGGG
>NW_009259795.1:515348-538262 GCF_000687185.1 Egretta garzetta | reverse complement strand
CGGGTTGGGTCTGGCCCAGAACGCCGCTCCCCTCGCGAGCCGTGTAATTAGGAGCCTGGTGGTGTCAGGGTTGTAATTATGCAGATTGAAAGTGTGATGGGAATGGGAATCACAAATAGAGGCTTTGTTGGGCTTGAAAGGAGGGGGTTCAGCCAAAAGCAGGCGTTTGTGGGTTTGAAACGTGCTGATTCTAGGAGTTTTGATTCATAGCGAGGAAAGCGACGTGGTTTTTGAAGATGCGTTGCTGGTGAAGCAAGAAGACCAAACCAAGCGTAGTAGAAAACTACATAACTGCATAATTGTTTATGTCTAGGAGAACCCCTGAGGTGAAAGATGCCCTCGTACCAAAGTTACTTAACACAGTCCACATACTTTGATGGGTTTGTAACGTTCAAGTCTTTGCTTGAGAGAGGGGTGAATAATGTTCACTCATGGTAGCGTTCTTACACCGTCCTTCGTTGACCCACTATTGAAAGAAACCGTTGCTTGCGTCCCTTCCTCCTCCCTAGCAGGTGAGCAGAGCTTCATCATTCCCCAAGGCAGCTCAGCCACCGCACAGCCCTCGTTGGGTTCATTTCCCTTAACTGCAATTAGAGGGGGCAACCTCCTACATTACCGTCCCGAAGTCTCCTAAAGCTCTGATCCCGACTAGGGAACAAATCTCCAGGGAGCGTGTAAGTTGCTCAGCCAGGCACCAAGATCAGCTGTTGGTTGGTCGCTACCCAATTCCCGAGCATCAGCTTTAGGCAGAGTGGTAGCAATAACAGCCACCGCTGCCTTCGCAGTGCTTCGTCACCGTTTCTTGCGTAAGGAGGCACAGACACCAATTCTCTGCTTGGGGCATAAGTCAACTTTGTAATCATCCAGCCTGTCAGAGTTTTCTCTCTTTTGTTTATAGTCTGGAAACTTGTGCACACGCGTGGGACAAGGGCACTAGTGTTTGTCAGTCTTTTAAGCGCCCTTACAGTGCAAACAGTAACAACCCGTGCTACAAGAATGGCTGAAAAGGAAGATACAGCACGGCACAAGGCACTGACTTCCAGATAACGTAACTTTTCTCACTGAAGAGAATAAATGTAGCACCCAGTGTACTAGATTGCAAGCAGATAGCACTTAAGCCGAAACTTTTGTTTGGTCTCCTCTGTCTCTTTGGAAGAAAGAAATGGAAAAATGCTGAGAGTGTAAAAGCCGCCTAGCCCCAGTTCTGTCATGCATCATCAGAGTGAGTAACACAGTCCAGTTTTCACTGCCACAGGTAGCTGTAATCTTTATTTCCCTAAGTAAAAGAAGAATTGAGTTTCTACATCTTTAGCCCCAGGCAAAAGACATATATCTCAGGTTGTTGCCACTAATAATGGTACTAGGCTTAATTCTTAGAAATACCTATGCCAATCCAGTAAGATTGTAAAGTGATAAAAAAGATAATTAGCAGCATATGTAATAGAGTTTATTAGACATCAGTAATATACAGTGAAAAAAAAGCCGAGGAGAAGTTTATAATAACGTCAGTGCTGGATGATGCAATAAGCCAGAGGAAATACTCAAAAGAGATTCAAAATGGAGGAATAACTTTGAACCAGGCAAGCAAAGTTATTTAGTGGACCAACAAAAAAACCCAGGAAAAAGGTATCTGATTTTTTAAATTGCCACAACAGGTAGATCAATGATGGAATCATAGAACACCAGGTTGGAAGGGACCTCAAGGATCATCTGGTCCAACCTTTCTAGGCAACAGCATGGTCTAAAGAAGATGGCCCAGCACCCTGTCCAGCTGTGTCTTCAAAGTGTCCAGTGTGGCGGAGTCAACCCCTCCCCTGGGGAGATTATTCCAGTGGTTGACTGTTCTCAGTGTGAAAAATTTCCCTCTCATGTCCAGTCGGAATCTTCTCAGGATTAACTTCTACCCATAATGATGGGTACAAGATGACAGTGTGGTCAGTATATTTCATCAATAAAATTATCTAATGCCAACACCAGTCTGGAGATACATCAGGAGACACTTTTGGAGACACACTACAACATGTAAAAATCACGGCACAGGATCTTAAGAGTCGCCATGGAAATGCTCGCTTTACTCACTTACGAGTAAAAGCAGCTGCAAATTTTCAACTGCCTTCTCCTGTTCATGCCGCCTACGCAAATGTTGCCTGCAGACGCTTGGTTGGGCTGAGTTGCCGAGGAGAAAAAGCTTAGGACTGAGCATAGTGCCATAGGATGGGTACAAAAGCTTTTCCAGACAGTTCAGATCAATTGATCATGGGCAGGATCAGGCTTATTACATCTTGTTGCCAAGAAAACGGTCCAAAAGGTTGGCCCTTCCTTGAGCAGGACTGCTTTGAGCCTAATTTCCATCCAGCAGCATGGGCAGAAAACAGCTTAGACTTGTGCATGCTGCAGCTACCATGCTCGCAGGCAGCGTGAGACACCCTGTCTTTTTTCCAGGCGTTTCCTGGACCGGTGGATCTAGTAAAGGGTAAAAATGCCTTTCACTGTGTTGTATTTGTTGCTCTGTTTTAAATGTACATGTAATTTCACTACCAGTGTAGCTTCACTACCAACGTAGCTTCACGTAGAGGTGCTAACAGATAAAACGTGTGTTCATGAACACACCGCCTCATGGTCTTCATGCTGGCCTGCTAGTCTTCTGCAAAGATGGTTTGAACGTCTTGGTCATTAAAATATTTGGCCTAATTGTTTTTTTACACACAAATTATTCCCCTCCCAATATTGACATTGCTAATAAATTGTTAATGAGCTCCACTCAGTATCCCAACACTAGCTGATGAGTTTGATCAACCCAGAACTTCATACACTCTTTACAAACCACAATGAAGGCTGGATGGTTCCATTCCTCTTTTTTTTAAGGCCTTGATAAAATGTCTTTAACACCAACCCCAGACATCCTAACGTGCCCATGAAACCTGTTATTCCTGGACCTGGGAAATTACATGCCCTAAATCGGCAGAGATCTGCTATAGGATGCTACTTACATGGTATCCTATAGTAGAAATTTGTGAGTCAGTGTAGTTACTAACAGGCTCCCAACACAGAGAACAAAGGAGCAGGAAGTCTACAGATCCCATCTGCTCTTCGCCGTTAATAAGCCTGTTGCTTTATGCTGCCATAGCTGCAGGCTGGACCTGCCTTTCAGGCAAGCCCGTGAAGAATTAATTGCGGTAATCCAGTCTGGGCTATACAAAAGATGTGTTGCAATAAGGTCAGAGCACGGACAGTAAACTCCGTGTCTGGTGAGGTTATTTTAAAGTGCAGTTCCTGTCTGAAGAATGGCTGTGAAAGTAGTTTTATAAAAATAGAGCCACTACCATGCCAGCGGAAGCCCATCCAATCCCGTATTCTGTCTTTAACAAAGGCTGATTGTAGCTTCATAAGAAAAATATCTCAGAAACAAGACAAATATTGAGGGATTTTCTCCAGCTTTCAGAAGTCGCCGAATCGAGACATCTGGACCGTTTATTTTTGATAGCCGCCAATGTGTAATAATACTACATTTGCTGAGCCCCATTTTTAAAACGTTTAAACATTAGGACTCCACAACACCCTGTGGCAATTAGCACCGCAATTTAATTATGTATTGTAAGAAAAACTGCTTCCTATTATCTGCTTTAAATCTGCTGCCTAGTAATTTAATTGGGTGTCCCTTAGTTCTGGTTTTCTAAGAAAGACAGAATGATTAATCATCCGCTATTCAGCTTCTCTTTGTCATTCATGACTTCATAAAACTCAGTTACTTCTCTTCCAAGCTGACAAGCCCTAATTTATATAGCTTTGCCCCCACAGAAGTCGGGCTGAACCTCCCATTGTTTCCTTGCTCCCTCCATAATGAAAACTGAATTTTCTAACCCTGTTTCCTTTCTATTAATACTCCACGTTTTCTTATGTCGTGATTTTTTGTGACAAAAATAATTCTTGTAAATCCAGATATACTCAGGTAAAGAAATCAGCATAACCAAAAGCATATTGGCTCCTTCAGAAACACTCATATGTCCCTGAGCGTACCTTGCTTTAAAAAAGCTGAATGGACTCTCCTCCAATATATCATACATAACCAGGTGCCTCTATAGTCTGTTATTTATTATCATTTGTACAAATTGGCTTGATAGGAAATCAGACTGACTGAAATGCAGTTTCACCAGAGCAGCTTTCATATTTTTTCAAGACTGATGTCCCAGCTGAGGCTTCCAATTCATCTGGCACCGAGCCCGCTTTGAATGCCGGGGTCAATGTCTGCAAGAAGTTCAACAATGTCGCACTTCGGCTGCTGAAGAGATTTTGCACGGATACTACCTGGTCCTAGCAATTTGTTATTGTTAGGTTTTTATAAATCTAATCCTTCTTCTAAAATATTTGAGTAGTTAAACATTTTCCTGGAGTTACAGTGTGGATTCTTCCTTCTCATCACCTCTTGCAAAAGTTTTTACTTCCTAGCTGTTGCTAATTTCCTGCTAAATGGCTTTCTCTTTTTTACACGGTTTCCTTGAAACTACTATGATTCTTCTGGCTTTTTCA
This sequence comes from Egretta garzetta, assembly GCF_000687185.1. NCBI lineage: Eukaryota > Metazoa > Chordata > Aves > Pelecaniformes > Ardeidae > Egretta > Egretta garzetta. Next base: position 533,735 of record NW_009259795.1, on the reverse strand, counting down.
TTATTGAATTAATATTAAATGCAAGTATATTGTATTCACTGTTAGAATGGATTTTCTATAGGATCAAGTCCAAAATTTCATCATTTTCTGTGAGCCCTAGTTGCTCCAGAAAATCAGTGTTTATGGTATCCAAAGATACTGCCTGTGCATTAAGCTTAGGGATCGGTAGATCCATCTAGACAGAACTATATATGACCATTCTAATTTAATGGATTGTTATTTTATTTTGACTCATCAATTCTGTATCAAATCACTCTGGCTTTCAAATGCATTAATCCTTTCCCTTCTTTATAAAGAGAAAACATCAGGTCTGAACCTTACAAATCAGGATGGGTTGTTCCTTTCTAATGAGTCTTCATTGAGAACAAAGACTAATTATGCTTTCAAAGAAGCTTTAACATTTGCATTGTCTCCTGTATACATGTGTATTGGACGATATTATTTAGTACAGAGAACCTTGCTGCTGATGAATAAGAAGGAGAAAGTAGAGGGGGAGATGTGGAGTTCAAGGTGGTTAATAAATAATGGTGGGGTAAAGGTTTTGAAATAGCATATAGACTGTTTGAGTGTAGAATGCTGAGGATCATAATGACAGAAGTACAGCTTCTCTCCAGGAAGCTAAAAATGCAGGACACACATTTTGCCAAGAATCCCAATTTCAGTTTGATTTGTCTTCAGGGCGCAGTGGCCATTGACACAGGAAAAACGCCTTATTTCATGATGACTTGTATATACTGGAGGGTTCAACTAATTCTGGTCTTTTTTTTCCTTTTTTTTTTCCCCATCTTCTGTCATCTTTAATTTTATTTATCTGCATATACGTGGAGAAGCAGATTGAAGGAATTCAGCAGCTTTGCAATAAAGTGGAAAAAAATGTACTGTCCATGTTAGCAACTCCATCGTATGGATAACTAAGTGATTTTCACAGTTTGCCAAATTTTATTAAGTATAGGCCAACAGGCTGAAGGCTTTATGGTGCTGTAAAATGGTTTAGAAGTTGCCATATTAAAAAACTAAGCAGCAATATGCTTGGCATTGGTTATGTGACATATTTAGGAAAAATTAAATATTGCAAAAAGCCCTCAGTCCAGCTGTAAGTATGTTTTTTGTGAAGGCACATCTGAGCAGCACTGATACCATGTCAAAAGAGGGCGGAAAGGTTGCAGTTGCTTGGAAGGTTTTTCTTGTGTCAAGTGGGTGTGTTAAATGGTTTCAAAAAATAAGTACCTGAACTTTCATCCAAATTCAGTCTGAACAAGCAAAAATCTTTGCTGAATATCCAGAAATGCCCATGTAATTTATTTTTGTGATTTCTTTATTTTCCCATTAGATGGGTTCTAAAAAAAAGCCTAGCATGAAAAAACCTTGCACTATCTGTAACCCACTCAATCACAAAAGATCCAACCAATGGCAAAGATACCTAGAAGGGAATTTAGGTACTGCTAGGAAACCTAAATCCAAACTTGTTTTCCAGACCGTCTCTTCCGTATACTTTGTAACTTGCAGAGTGCTTGAGATCTTTCCTGCAGCAGATCATTAGACCAGCATAAAAACCTTTGCCATTCCTCCTGCCATGCCAGGTCTCCTGGGTCAGGGTAGTGATGGAGGGGTTGATCAGTCTTTCTGTCTCTTAAGTCCCTTTTCTCCATTCTGCAGGTGTATGGTCAGTGTCAGACACACCTCCAAGGCTGGAGGAGAGCTGCTCTGTAATCAGCCCTTTCTGGGACAATGTAGAAATAGAAGAATTGTGGTGTAGCAAAGGCATTTCTTGAGTACACTCAACGGATGGATGAAGGCCTTATCAGAGAATCATAGAATCATTTAGGTTGGAAAAGACCTTTAAGATCATCAAGTCCAACCGTTAACCTAACCCTGCCATCCCACCACTAAACCATGTCCCTAAGCACCTCATCTGTCCTTCTTTTAAATACCTCCAGGGATGGGGACTCGACCACTTCCCTGGGCAGCCCGTTCCAATGCTTGACAGCCCTTTCAGTGAAAAAATTTTTCCTAATGTCTAACCTAAGCCTGCCCTGTCACAATTTCAGACATCACAAAAAGAGTATATTCTTAGCTAGATCTTTTCCTTGTGTTTGTTCCAATTTCTTTATGAGAAGCAAAGTCCCTCCTACCTCCATTCCCCTGTTTCATTTATGTTGCTACTGAGGAGATCCTGATTCTGAACTAGAGGGCAAGGGAGTTTTTAAACAGTCCTGGTGATCTCTGGGTTAAAAACCAGAAAGCGGAGTTCTCAAAGCACGTGCTCTCCTTTGACTGAGTATCTGGGATGTCTCACACCACAGTTGAAAAGACAGAAAAAATACTGCTCCTTCCCTGTTTTCCTCCTCCAGCTTCCCACAGATGCCATTCATGTCAAAACTGGTATGCTTGCTCCCACGGAGAATTTTGTTGTGAGAAAACTGGTATTTTACGACAGAAGGCTTTACTGGTACCTTTACTTATCTGCTACTTCGGTAAAAGGATAAAAGCAATGTTCAAATGCATTATCAGTTGTATACTTTTGTAGATTTTCCAAATATTAGTATTTTAAATATTTGGCTGTTCAAGATTATAATGCTACAAGTGTGGTTACCTGGATTCTCATTCTTAATTCCAAGATTTGAGCTGCATATGGGGATAACATAATTCAAAGCGCTGTGGGTGGATACTCCCTAGAGGAACCAGAAGATAGGAAGATAGACCAATGTTTTCTGGAATATTCATCTCACAGTCAAGTTTGTCTATTGATTTCAGTGGCACCGTTATTTATGGCAACACTATTACTTTTTAAATTCCTATCTCCAGTTTTCAAAATCACTGATTCTACTTGTCCTTAATTGGCTTCTCTGCATAATGCTTTCATCTTTTTCTTCATCTTTTCTCCCTTTTCTGCTTCTTTTGGGTATTTCAACATGTGAACAGTATTTTTTCTCCCCATTAGGAAAAATGGCTTGAATGCCAGAAAAAACTTGGCATTTTCTTTCCAGAAATGATTCTGTTTCTTTATTTTTTTTTTCTTGGGTAGGTAGTTTTAAAACGTTGGCTGCTCATTGTTTTGACCACAATATCTGTCTAAGCTTCCCAAACAGATGTCTGATGACTGCAGAGCAATGCCAAGACTCAGACAAGTGCTTGGCACGGTTATACTCAGATATTGACTCTAACAGGACAAAACCAACCAGTTTTTAGTCTTGGCACAGGCTATGAGACTGTAGCTGTCAATTTATAACTGACGCAGTGATAAAAACACCACGAAAAATAGTACGTTTACAAGCAGCTTGCTTGGAAAAGGAGGTGAAATCTGAATTTTTCTTGAGCCACTTACACAGGTGCAGCAGTACCACCCAGAGGCCACTGCTGTGCTGGGCACTGCACAAACAGGAGGACTCAAGAACCTGTCCAAAAGAGCTCAGAGGCTATAAAAGCAAAGGAGATACTAAGGCTTAGAAGAGATCATCGTATCTCCATATTTCTAGCACTCTCAGGTGAAAACCCCCAAACTTCCACTCCCTCACCATCCTGCTCCAGCCAAATCTGAGTGCAGACAACTCCTCTAATGTTGCTAGAAAGAGACATGGCATTAATAGATATAAACAGAATCATTCAGACTGCTTTTAGTTACGAATTAGACCACTGGGATGAGATGGAGAAATTCCAGGATCTGGTCTTTGCTCCCAGGACTGCCTCTATATTTTCTATTCAACAGTCATTCCTGAGGGGTCAATAGCCACAGGGAGGGAATGTGGAGGCTGTGCAGCTGTCCTGTGGGCCATGGGCTGTAAGGATCCACCCTGCACAGGTCGGGGAACATGGTAAAAACATTAGTGGGAACATCTAGTTCATTCCACACACCAGCCTGTTCCACTGTGTTACACGACTTGGTTAAAACATAGGTACGTTGGGGGAGAAATTGAACTTGGCCAGTGATCGGTTCAAAGACAGCACCATCTCCATGATTTTAAAAGGCAGTGATTATCAGGAGATTTTTTGAGAAGGTCTGATCTTAGCAGCGTGTGCCAAACATGTTTTGAGAATATCTGCAGATTCTTCTCCCTGAAATGCAAGGGATGCTTCTAAGTCCCAATTTTACTGATGCAGGAGATAAGAGCTGAGTTGCTCAGACCAGGCAAAACACAGAACAGGACAGTAAGCCTTTGAAGGCAAAGAAGGAAATATCTCATGAATTTAAGACCTCAGTGATTCTGCGTCCGTTACGCAGATAAACAGAGCTACTTTGGTCAAGAGTTTCAGACTTTGGCACATCAAACCTACCTAAGTATTAAGTGTCTTTATTCTTTGTCTTTATGGAATGAAGGATGTCTGTGCTGTTATGCTGCTATGAAGAAAAATGAGGTGTTTTGGTGCAGCAGAAGAGAGAAAAGGAGGCTACATTTCTTGCTGGTAGTCTGATACCAACTTGACTGGAAGCTAAAACCACCTCTTGGTGCAAGTAGCTACAGGGAGCAACATGCAAGTATGATCAGGAAGTAAAACCAACCAGGAAAGTGGATACCTTTCATTCTAAACAACAGGACTATGTTAAAACATCAAGGAAGGCAAGTGGAGTAGCAAAGTTATGACCTATATGTATATTCGAGTAAATAAGCTGAAAACATGAAACTGTCCCAACACAACACGCATCTCCATACGAAGGAGCAAGGAATAGAGCTGACCTACTGATTAAAAAACAAGGCCCCTTTGATGTTGACCAGTGCTTTACAAACCCAGATAAGGAAGCTCTACAACCCAACGCAGAGCATGTCTTGTCAAACTCACAGAGATGTTAATTTCAAGAGGAAGAGGATGAGAGGACGATGTTACAGATGTTTCTCACCTTGTGTCAAACACTGCTAGGGAGGGGATGCTCAGGCTAAGCGTTTTGTAAGAACCTACATAGGATACAACAGAATATATTAATACAGCAAAGCTGTGCTTGTGACATTCCTTGTTCTTGTAAGTATCAGTAGCTTTGAAGCTATCTACATATTTAAGTGCATCAGTATGTATTATATGCATTATTTTACTCCTTTCCTCTTATTGCTTGATTCTCCCCCATGTAGAGCTATGCCCCAGCTTTGTAAAATAAAGTATCCATTACACACCAAAAAAACCAGGCCTGATAATCACAAAACCCCACATAATTTAGTACATCATCTCTCAATACAGCTTTTCAGTCTAATTTAATGCATTATTGAAGATAACGCGTTCATTAAAACAGCTGCCAGCAAACTGTTCATTTGGATTGTTTCATGGAAGCACCAGTCAAAGAGAAATAAAACACCACATGCTAATGATATGCAAAAAGGACAAAAAACAATTAAGTTTTGATACATTAGTATTGAGATGTTAATATGATTTTTTTAATGAGTACTGCTATGCCAGCTTTTATATGGTAAATATCAAGCATCACAAAACCGGTGTTTCTTTTCAGCAAACTTACAACATATAATAAAAAATAACAAAAAAACACATGGCAAAATTACCAGGGCTGTTCAGCAAGGATGAATTAATGAGCAGAGAATTATTATTTATTGTTTCTTATTGCTACTCCTCTGTCAGTGAGCATTTAAGTAGCAGATACTTGGATCCAGAGCTTGCTCCTGGTCTCTAGGGGAGTGAACTAAAATCTCTCATCCCCTCAAACATTAGGAAGTCCTGGATTCTGATGTACTGGCTGAGATGAACATCTAACATCTTCCATTGTAACTGAGCCTTAGCAATAACTGTTGACCTCTGAACAGGACCAAATTTGTGATCCCAACATTAATATTTTGCCGCTCCTTTTCTCCACTTGTTGTGCGAGTCTCATTGTTTCCTGGTGAAGCACAGGGTGTGTCATCAGCAAGAGACAGACACCAGAAAACATATCTATAATAACAGGTTTATTAAAGCTACTGCCATTAATTCATAAGAATTTTTCATAAAATTAACAAAACAAAATACTGTTTCATGGCTCCTTTGCATATCAGTCTGAACATCCTTTAAGCCAGACAAGACAGATTACATCATTATTCAGTTGCAGGCCTTATGGTTTAAATTACACAGACATCCATACCTCCTGTCTCCACTACTGAATGTGCAGACAAGGAGAAAAAGTTTGGCTGGGACAGCCATTCAACAGTTTAATATTAATCTATGGCTTTGGCACTCTTCACCCTTCCAAGCTCTTGCTCAGATCCAGCGGCCTCCGAGCACTCTAACTCTGGCATGGTCATATCCAAGAATTCTTTTTAAGCTGAGATGTAAGAGAGAAAAATCAGTTCTGAATAACCGTGATCGAAAACATCTCGTGGCAGAGACTAATAGCCAACACCTTTGTTTGTCCAGTAAACTACTGAACTATGTATTATTTTAGGCAAATAAGGCAGGTAACTATTGAGTGTGCGGAACTGTATTATAACAAAACACGAACTCTTCTTTCAGTTTCTGTACTTTAATACACATACACTGTCCAAAAGAAAAAAAAACCATGCTTTCACTGTAGTCTCAAAGGACAGAGTTTATCTGGCCTAATGTAGATGTCTAGAAATCTGAACTATTCGCTCCAGGTTCCTTTGCAAACCATGGAAAGTAAGACATACATTCAGAGCATGGTTAACATCATGGTAAAATAGATGTTTGCAATCTGACCAACTGAATCACTTCCTAAAAATGTCTACTTCTCTATAAGACTATAAAGACAGAATAGATCAAGTAACTTAGAAGTAGATGGCTACACTGTAGATGTTTAAATTTAGGCAAGGTGAATCCATCCAAGGTGTTTAGATAGTCAGCTTGATACAGTAGGAAAGATAAATACAACAATGTAATGTCATGCAAAGTATGTATTTCATGATTTCATGGCAGCTATTAAGTGCGCACTTCTTAAAAAACATGGTAATACCATAGTTACCAGAATTACAAACATGAAGTGGGATACCTCTAATTAAAACCCTCTGACAATTTTTGTCTAGAATCCCTCTGCAGTAATACAGATGCATTTTCCAAAGATGATTTGTTCCATCTTAAAGTTATCTTTTAAGTTACTTGGGAAGAATCTTCCTCTGGAGATTGATGTTTCTCCTCAAAGGTAAAGAGTGAACCCACCTCACTCTGTATGAAAACATTAGTTTAACTTGAATAGCTGACTTTTAAATGACTAATCTTTGATAAGATTAATCCCATTCATGCTATATAAAGATAATAGATCTTTATATCTGAGGAGATGTGTTTTCAGTGAAGAGAATACTGCCCCTTCAAAACACATGTGTAGGTAAGTCCTGCTGTTCAGAAAATTTCAATAAATTGTCATTAGCTTTACATACAGTTTAACAATTTTGCAGATCTGATGAATACACTGAACAATATATTGTTTTGCTTCCTGGAATGTGTGTATGAAAAGGCATCTAAATTCTCATGACATTAATTCCTTTGGGAACCATGCAGTAGGACTGCATTTAGAGTATTTGTTCCTAGCAATAAAAATTAATCATTTTCCATAGTGGTTTGAATTAACAGGCCAATACACTTAGCTAAACACTTGTGGAACTTCTTTATCATGCTTTCTGTATGTCAAATTAGTAGATCCATTTTTCTGCAAGAAAGAAAAGATTGGTCAGAAATGCCAAGCAGATCAGCATTCTCTAAATGTCACACAAGGAAACTTTAGATCAATTTATTTTTTAGGAAATATACCGAAGTCTGACTGTCCCATCTTGTCATTTCCTGAAATTGGATATGTCAATTTATAATGCTTAATATACAACCTTTGGTATGTCTTTTTATGGTTTTATAACTGTCACAATGCCTTATTAATTTTATAATCTGATTAATGGTAAAATTCACTCTTCCCATCAAATTTTGAAATGGCATGATAACACAAAGTATTTTAACAAAACAGATTGATTAATATAATTTTAGTTAACATGATCTTGTCTCAGAAGTACATAGGTGAACACCACCTTATCAGAACATTTAATCTATGCTTCCATTTGTCTTAATTTGGTACAGAGGTACCGATTTAGAGTATTATGAATTAATAATTGCTGTGAACAAAGAAGACAAAATCTAGCAACTTCTAGAAACATTCATAAAAGAAAAGCTTCATTCTTCACTGCCTTGCACATTAGTTTACTCATTATGCTCCTCACAAAGTTAAGAACAGTACTCCCAGTATAAGATTTTCGTTATGATTTAATAGATTTTGTATCTTCTCTTTATTGGTCACAATGACTACATTGGGTGAAAATACCTCTGAACCTTGGCTTATTCATTTCAATAGAACAGCCTTATTCTCAGATGGCCTTGCAATTTTTTCCTGTCACTTTCAGAGCAAGATGCCATTGCCTCACTGTAGGCGTCTCCATTGACTGCCCAGGTAGGACTCTACAGATTACAATGAGACCCGAAGAGATCTCCCTAGCAGGTACAGAATAATTATTGTGTCTAGAACCTGGGGGTGGACATCAACCTAAGCAACCCAGTCTTACTGAATGAAATACTTTGAAAAGCTTCAAGTACACAGAAATGAGCAAAAGCAATAGCTGTGTTGTAATATATGGAAGTTATTTGAATGAAGTTCCTTACATTGTTTTTCTTATGTTCAGTATAATACATCTTGCATCTTACCTTTAACTTTGGAATAGCAAGGCTCACAATGCACTGTTTGTCTGTAAATCCAAATGCTGTCTCCTGCTTTCAGATCTTCCAGTGGTCTTTTACATACTTCACACTTCAACACACAAGTAAAAGTAACAAGAAAAATTAAAATTAAACCCTTCTCTAATATTAATTCCAGCATGCTGTCTTTTAGGAAGTAAGCAACCCCAGACCAGAATAGGGGTTATGAGTACTGCAATATCATCAAATCTGAACTCTGAAAGAGTCGTTTTAATGAACAGTAAATTAGACATCCGAATATCTCACCTTAGACATCTAAAAATCAGATACCTAAATCTCAACTGGTACCCTAGGGTCTCATGATACTCACCAACCCCTTCCTTCCCCCAGACATTTCCAAAGGGTACTTTCTCTGTCTTAGCTTAGAAGTTTATTCTAAAATAAGACGAATACCGAAAACCCCTTCTGAGTTCCTTTTGTTTCTTCATTGAGTAAAGGAAGCATGACCAGACTTAATCATACAACCCAGGGTAGATCTTAAAGAATCTAAACTTGCTTATTTCAAAATACTTTATGTTACTTTATCTTAACCATTAACTATGTCTCCCATTATTGCAGAATCAGGACAGTGCTTTCACAGATGTCTCAAAAAGTTATTTTTTGAGATAGAGAAGCATTGCCGATGTTTCACATATGAAAATACACAGATACACACAGATGTTGACTTCCCAAGTTCACAAGGAAAGCCTACAGTGGTTCAAGGAGCAAAGTAATTCGATCTACAAACCAGAATTTTGACACCCAGATCATCTTTTTTTTTTTTTTTTTTTTTGCAATCTAATAAAACAATAGCAAATTCTGGTTTCTTTGGATATTGTATCCTCTGATAAGTGAAAATCAGCATTACTTTTACAGTGCAATTCAGTAACCAAATTGCCAGCCATCCCAGAAAGGCTGTAAGCCTTTCCATGATTTTCACAATGGCTGTCCATTCAGATAAAGTTGAACTAAAAATCTTTATTAAAATTAAAAATTAACAGTCTTACCCAGAATATCCCTTTGCAGCTAAATGAATAAAGAAATTGTGTGGTGTCAACACCATGGACTTAAAGGCAGTGTGAATTATTAGATCCAGGATCCAGACAATATGCAATTGCCTTATGTTACACATCCTTACCAGGGCTAGTATGAAATTGCAGCTGAGCACTCAGTATTGATTAGTATAACATGTTAGAGTACTAGAGAACTTTTTTTTCCCCAGTTTTACAGAACTATGTTTTTTCTACATAAGCTGTTAGTATTAAGGTACTATTAAAACAGTCTGCTCTCTTGACTCATTTTATGTTTCCTTGTATAAATCAGCAAAAGGATGGGCATGTTTTCAAAGCTTTGATCACCAAGATTAGCTAGCATTTTTATACAGAGAAAAAAACCTACAGTCTGGATTATTTACTCACTGAACTTTTGGTATATACCTTTACAAGGAAACAAAAACCTTATACTACCGTCAGCTACATGCAAATCTCTAATGGGTACAGGCTATTTGTAGTAAGGAGCTAAATGAATATTAATGACGAGAAATTGCACTACTTAACTAAATACATAACCACAAGCATGAACCACAGGCCTACATTAATTGTTTGATTTTGTGCCAATGCTTTCATAAAGGTGTAGTTACACAAAATTTAAGCTGAATTTTGCTGGCCAGACAGGTCCCCACTTGGGAATAGGTAGCAAAAAGGTTATAATTTTAAAAATATGCTTAAATATATAACAAATAACTCAGCCAATACCAACATGTTAACACTCCCAACTGCATAAAAAGTCCATTCCTCTTTATGTGGGTTGATCTATCTAAAAAGAATGGAAGCTAACCAGAGCTTATATTTACTTGCAATAATAGTATTGAGGACGTATTATATAGTGATTTCCACGGAAGAAATTGCGTTTCTAGTGCTAACAGAGCTCAAAAATTCCATATGAGACAAAAAGCATACGTACCTTCATACATGTTAAGTACAACCTTACTGCTGTATTCTGCTTTGGGTTACTTTTCATGCAATAACTACGTAAAAGAACTACTGTTAGAAGCAGAAGTAAAAGCTATGCAAGACTGGGCAGAAAAATGAGCTATGCTAATGTGGTGATTTTGCCGAGTATTGTTTGTTAGAACAACAAACTCTGTGTGGAGATGCAAGCAGAATTAAGACAAATGAGGCAGAAAGAAAACAGACTAGAGAGCTGAGCACTGGTAGGCATACCCTGAGAAAAGTTTAAGAGCAAATTTTAGGCTGAGGCTTGGGAATGACAAGCAAAAAAATGTCTTCTGTTCTTTAATTCTTATTGGAAACAGGAAAAAAATACATAATTTCTAATAAACAAGCCTGAGGGAAAGACATATCCAATTTCAATACTATTTTATCCTATGTTTTACTTCATTAAAAATAAATAGAATAAAATTTTACATTATGAAGAAAATGTAAGTAGGATATAATTCACTATAACAGAGTAGAAATGTATATCACTGAAGGCTTATAATTGCATAGGACATTCAGGATACATTCCACTGCATCCTTTATCCTCCTTGCGGTTGCAAGAGACAAGGAGAGGCAGGGAGAGTGAGAGTAGAGGGAGAGGGAGAGAGTGAGATTGCAAGAAAGAGGAAAGGATTGTGTAGGGGCAAAAGAGAAAGACTAGTGTTTCCTACATTAATGTTCTTCTCCAGTATGCAAGCCTTCCTCTTTTCCCAGGTGGAGAAGGCCTAAGGCCTAAATATTCTCTTATTATATGTGTAGTATAGTGCAGGTATTACATTCAAATTTTATTTCTTAGTAGCAGGTGAAATCTTCTTACCTTGAAGCAAGTTGAATGACAGCAAATTTGCAAGGCATCTAAGATCATTTTGGCATCTATGCCCAAGGGCTTCCTGCAGTATGTACATATATCTTTTCCAATTATACTCCTGTGTATATAATATAACATCAGCTGTCAGAAAAAGAGCTACCATTGAAATCTCAAGAAGAAAATTGATAAGCTTAGTGCACTACGTGGGAAAGACATTTGTATACTGTACGATGGCCATAAATGGAAAAATGTCATGTATATATTCCCTCCATTCTAGTTGACAGGTGTAATATACATGCTCCTGTGATGGGAAAAGTGCTGAATCATAACTGTCAAGTAGCAAAAGTACCTTGATAGAAAGAACGGTCTTCTTTGGTGAACTGAATGATTTCAAACAGTTTGAGACTGTGTGAAGCTGCTGAATGCCCGGGAGCATGTGTACTAAATGGGGATGAAGTGGAGGGTAATGATTTTAACATTTTAATCACAAAAGTAAATTGGTAGTTGAATTTAAACTGACATCATTGATCAGTCTGATATAAAATTCTCCTCTATGTTGCAGAAGCACCTGAAAACATTTTTAATTTTCTGCACTGTAGACAGGAATCCTACCTTCATGGCAGTTACAGTGAACACATGTGTAGAACAGTCTATCTGATATTCATAACAACAATATTTTTTAAAATTTTCTTAGCTCTTTCTGCATTCCTATGTGACATCAATCTGTACCTTCTCTAGATAGAACTGATGGTGTTGGTTTTGCACTACAAAATCAACTGCTCTTGCTCCTTTCCACTCAATGATAAACCATTGTACTAATTTTTAATCATTCCAGAGTTCCTTATACTTAAGTTGGAAAGGATGCAAGTTTTTCTGATTTGTTATTTCCAAGCGATGGGAATGTCCAAATTATCAGAACTGAAAACAGGCGGCACATTTAATTTTTTTTCTCCCATGAGGTAAGATATTACTGATTGAACAAATATCTTCTTATATCTGGGAATATGGTAACTGATATGAAAACAGTTTTTAACAGCATTGTTATGTGAACCTGTTCTTCCACATCTGTACATAAAGTTGGTCATTACAAACACCATTCTCACAAAGGAAGGAAATTCTGCAGGGTAAGCGGCTGCACGAGGTAGAAACCTATAGAATCACAAAGCCAACTCTATTACTTAAAGCACTGGCTATTTTTCTCTATAGATATTTTAAAATGTCAGCTGTGACAAGCCTAATATACTATTAGGCTGCTGAATTGTGGTAATGATTTGATGGCAAGATCCCGCTGAAAGGGAGCTCTGTATGAAAAGCTGTCTGACGAGCCTAATGGTGACTTCCGCTGCTCTCTTTTGTCTGAACACTTGAACGCTTATGAAAAATGTCTGTGTCCTTTGATATTCTACAGTGTTATTAACGTGTACTTACCGATCAGAAGTAGAGTAAACAGTTTTGATAGTATTTCCAGTTACATTTTCTTCATAGGCACCATATGATGATTTGCTGTGAAGCAGTGAGTGCATAGCAATCACTAAACAGTACTTTTTATTTTTAAGGTTCCACTACACTGATGATAATATGCAAATTAAACTAATGTAACATGCTTGTGAAACAAATCATCACACTTGGTGATGAGTTCTTTTTCTGTATTTTCACAAGAAAGGAAACATCAATAAAAATATATCAAACAAAAAAGCATAAATTAGAAATATAGTGCCCTTAGACTATGTTCTGTTGTTGAATGATTCTTCAACATCCCAAAATTAAATCCACAAGCCCATTGAGCAAAATCTACATGATGGTATTGGGTTTATCTGTGCTGATACCCAGCCTAAATGACATATATCAGGAAATGGTGACACACTGCATTTTTTCCTTTTCCCCCCTTCTTTCATTAGTCCTCAAAGAGCTGTCAAACAGCCAAACAAAATTATAACATGTCACTAGAAGTAGAGTGAGGGTCTTTATAACACAGGCTATTCAGTGTGTGATTTGTGTTCACTACAGTAACTGTATTGTTCCTTGTGTCAGAGTAGGAAGGAATATACTGAATTTAACTATAAGAGAAGCTAAATCTTCCTTTTTTAACAGTCCCAGTTGCTTAACTGTCAATTTTGTTTGCATGGAAGGGATGAGCATGTATGTGACAGCTGAAGAAGTCATCTTGCTATCCGTGTTTTGAACATTTCTGAACTGATTTAATTATCCTATTCTTCCAGAAATTCATAAGGTATATGGTAATTATTGCATGTTTCATCTCACTCTTGGATAATGTTTAGCAATGTTAGGAACAATTTTTTATAATCATGTGTATTTGCAGAACTTGTCATTTTTTCAGGGAATGTATAACAGACAGATAACATGATTGTGTAAGGTGTTACACAGCCCAGATTGCCTTTTGTAATGTGTATAGGTCTTATTTTATTTCTATGCAACACCAGACATGTATTAAAATGTATTAAAATTGCATAGTTACTGAGAAGCTTAAAAAATAAATGGTGTATTTATGTTTCATAGAACATAACGCTAAGCTTTTTATTTAACAGTAATCTAGCAAACCTGGGTTTGCTCCCCAGAGAGAAAGTATCTTCTCAAATGAACACCCACTGCTTTATTTATATTTCAGGCAAGATGAAAGTAAGCTTACTAAGTAGGAGAGTAAACTGAAGCTAAATGATTGCCTCTTGAAAGAGTTTTTCTGGCTGTTTTTGCCCCAACCAAGCTAGACGTGCACAACACATGTCACAGGGTGGAGTATGTTGATGGTGCAGGTGCCTAAAGTTGCTTGCTACAGTGAAAAGTGGCACAGGAATATCACCTCTCCATTCCTATAAAGTCTGTGCTTGGTTTTGTTGTTAAGCTTATTTTTCCCAAATCTTCCATTTAACTCATTGTATTTAGCTGCAAAATCTAGTGTTGAGTCAGGTTGATATTTCAAATCATGTAGTTAAATCAGGGTTGAGGTCAGGGCAAAGTGAGCACTGTGCATTGCACGCTCAACATAATATGGGTATTTAGATGTAGCATGTCTGAAAATAACACTTTATCTTACAGAAAGCTGCATAGAGAAAAATACTTTCTTCAAGTGTCCTAGTGTAGAGAACAGTGCCCCTTGGATTTTAATAACTGGCTAGAGTATTATGGCTGAAATACATACAAATATATGCAAGCACATCTTTAAAAAAATTGTACTGTATAGAACAAAAAACTATGAAGCTACAGCAAAAATATTCCCTAAACATCAGTTTCTAGTCTTGCCAACTGAAAGTGTGAGGAAACCGAGAACCTTTTCAAATAAATGCATAGGCTGACAGCTTGACAGGACACTTAAGTTAAAACTGAGCCACAATGCAGCCTGAGAACTGCCTATCTGATCAAGTCCCTTCCTTCAGTTCATATCACTCACTTTACTTGCTGTGGTGTGACTTGTTTATACAGCAAACTAGTCAACACTAAATACTCAGTGGAACCTACTGCATAAAACCTGAAAGAATAACCTGTGAAGACCATTCATTTGGTAAGCTTTCAGACATTAAATCAGGATTACATCTTCAAATAAAGGCTATATATTTTGTCAAATGTAAGGTAACACTGCATATTGAAGCACATTCTTTGCCCTGCCATTCCTGTATCATTGCTTTCTATTTTAATTTTCAAAGATAATCAGAATATTACATCTCAGAAGCTTCATGTCTGCAAAATGCTAATTATTTTTTTGTGTTGAATATTAATTTTGAGTCTTAAAAATATGTGCTGTTTAGCTTTTCTTTTATTCTCAGCCAATTTATGGGCTTGGCCTTCAGGGCCATGCAGAAGTTTCAGGATACACAAATTTCAACTCCACTCCAACCTCCTACAGAAAATGTAAGAAAATGAGCAAAGACCCTGTGCCCAGTCATACCCACACCAAGGCTCAGGTGTGCACAAGCTTAAGGACTGGGACATTGGCTATAGTTCCCATAAAGTACCAGACTGTGACTCCTATTTTCCCTGTTAGTAAGGCTCAATAGGAGATTTCTTCTCTCCCTTCCAAGTCATCAGCCATGACTCTGGCAATTCTCGACCACTATACAGCAATAAAACACCTTACATTCAGGGCTGTCTTTAAACAGTCCTGTCTATATTAATACTTAAATCCACATAGATGGGTAGATTGGTACTGAAGAGACATTTTCCTAATCCAAAAAGGTCCTTCATTCAGGAATTATATATTATGTGTTTTGTTGTCATATTTATTGAAAATACATTTTGACTGTGAAGAAAAATATATTGTTTCTTTTATTTCAATGATTTCGTGTTACTAAGAGACCTGGTGTTTATTTAGTTCTATTAAATATCCCTATATCGTATTTTTCACTCCGATTTGCAATACACCTGCTTGTAGAGACAGAATCCAGCTACAGCAAGAGTATTGTGAGAGAAAGGGTTTTAAATATAGTTTGCACCTGGTCAAAAAGTTGGAAATCCATATTACGGTGATTGGGATAAGAGATGATATGTAGGTTCAGATGCATCCCATATAGTATTAGGAACTTAACAAGGCACTTGAGTGAAGAGTGTGATGCTCTCCTTACAGCCTCAGAAAGAAATAAGCTCCCTGAGAGGACTGTGCATCTAACATGCAGGAAATGCCTTTCCTCTATTGATTATATAAGAATTTGGGCTTAAATGCTCTCCTAAATTTCATGCCTCGGCTACCTCTCTAGAGCTACGCAGGTTATGTCCTGTGCTCCCCACCCTGTGGAGCAGAGCTATGCTTTGTGTGCTTCTGTTCGTGGGATCCTGGAAGCAGAATTTGGAAGGGGGCCGGCATGATTCCAGAGACTAGTGTGAGGTTTCTAAACATCCCTGAAACTTCTTACATGAAGATGGTTTCTCTTACTTTTTTTTTTTTTTTTTTTTTTTTAAAGAAATGGCGCTTTAGACATTATGGTTCTCAATTAATTGTCCACAGTACCTGGGTTTTCTTTCACTGTCACCAGAGTAGTTTGTTTCTGGGAGATTATTGGGAGCCTTTGGAGGATTTTCATATGCTTGCTCAGTTATCCTAAAAAAAAAAACCAAAAACACAACAAGAAAACAAGCACCTTTTAGAAACCATTTTCAGCTACACAGCTTTCAGTTACACTTACAGCCATAAATGTACAAGTGTCAGCTGTAACAGTGGGTAAAAGAAATCTATCTTTTTCTTACTGTTGTTAAATTGTTGCTTGTGAAAAGTAATGGAATTGCTGACCTCTGGTTTATGCTGGTAAATATATTAATGTCAGAAACTTCATCTAACTTTAACTGAACTCTAGTTTCCTCAAAGTGCTCACTGAGGTTTTCAACCGTGCAGAAGTGTCTCAGTGGTTGATAGCATTCTGCATTTTCTTGGCAGTATTCTATAAAGTTTTATTGTTGGGTTTACTCTATTTTAGTTCCAATTTTCTTTTTTTGGACATACTACAGTAATATTTTTATTAGAAATGACGAGCTAAACAGATATATAGACTCTTATTTCAAAAAGCAGGATTATGATTCAAGCAAAAGAAACCTTGTCTCCTGCAGCTTTTCCCTGCCGTACACATGACGTGCAACCAAACATAAAAACAAACCTTGTCAGACAAATTATAGGATTTAAGGAATACGTGCTAATAATGTTCTTGATGAATTTACAAAGCAGCTCAGACAAAGGCTGCTCTTGTTTGGTTCTGCCAAAGGTTATATTCTGAAACAACTGGAAGATTATAAGCCTTAACTCTGGATGTTTGGGCTGCAGCTTGATTTATTTAAGCAAGCTTGCCAAGGTTTGAAGCATTGCTAAACGAACCTTGCTCAGTGCTGGTCACTGTTTTATATGCATAGCATGCTGCATGAAGCAGCACCCTCTATTGTGCTTGACTCCTAATCTGGCAGGCCCCCTTTCAGAACTGAGAGAGAAACTCATTCAACTGTAGATACTCAATATGTGCTTCTCTGGTCAGACTGTCAAGTGGGAGTGCTAAGGTAAAAATATTTTATATTAAAAATAGCAAAAGTACTTATGTATACAGATAGCTAAGTTCTTCCTCTTTGTTATATATATACAACTAAATGGAAGACTCAAAAAGATACCATTGGAATGGTACCTAAAAACATAGTACTAACTTCACTTTAATTGACCAAAATGGATCTTAGTTTTTCCAGATAACGAAACCTAGTAGCAGTGAATTTTTTCAACTTTGATATGCTAACACCTGCGTTCACAAAACACCTAGATAAGCACAAATAATTAAGTGGATTTTGTCACGAGGCATTTCATTTCACTAAAAGAGATTAGAGGTTTGAGTCATTATTTTGCATTATCAAAATACACGCAGATATACTGTTACATTTGGTTAAGCAGGCACATTTTATAAATAATACAGATATCTTAATCAATTTATGCAAATTCTGCTTGCTTATATTAGGGATTCACAGTTTCTGGTACCGCACTAAACAGCTACAACTCTTCAAATTTTAGAGAGAACTATGAATTGAGTCTCACCACTTTTTACTTTGGTCATCAGCAGACTTTACTTCAGTGTGATCACCAAGTTCCTCATCTCTGTGAAAGTGAGAAAGACCTCAAAATTAATCAAATTATTTTGTTCAACCTGAACATATTAAATGGGTTGAATTATTTTATTATGTTGAAGAAGAAAAAAATTACATACATTTCACAAGGAAGATTCCCGACCACACTGATTATGTATCACAATTTTTTCACATCAAGCGTTTTGTTAATTATGAAGTAAGACTTTTCAGTTCAAACCTCAATATTTTTCAATTTTTCTCCAGTGTGATGCTACTTGGACTCAATGATCTTAGTCTTTTCCAAACTAAATGATTCTATGGTTCTAATGTTTCTACACAAGAATAACAAACTACTCAAAAATGCTAAGTTCATTATAGGACTGTAGGATAATTCAAGTTGGAAGGGAC
>NW_009259795.1:507684-515332 GCF_000687185.1 Egretta garzetta | reverse complement strand
AAGCAGGAGCAGCTCTGAGGTCAGACCAGATTGCTTAGGACTTTTTCTAGTTGGGTCTTGAAAACCTCTAAGGACAGACATGGTACAACCTCTATGGTTGGCACTGACTACTTAGCGTTTCACTAAGATAAAGTCAAATACTACTTGCATTTCTTCCACACTGAATTATTTATATTTACTAACCTGTATTTAAAAAGGAATTTTTAAAAGTTTAAATTCTATAGTTTAAATCAAATAAAAATATTAATTTTGACTCCTCTAATGATCTTTCCAGAAAAGAATTTCTTAATAATAATATCTAACCAACCACAAACATTTTATAAGTACATAAGGGGAAGATTATGACAGCCTTGCCTCTTATTTTTCTGACCAGCACTATTTATTCCAGTAAAATCTTCAAGGTCTTTTCCCCTGAAACAGCAAACAAATAAAACTGTTAAAATAGTCTCCCTATCTGGGAAGAGTTAAAGTGTAGTAAAAGAAATAAATGTATTTATGCACACACTTAAAGGAGAAAAGTAAACTGTTGGTTAAGTTTATGTTCAGAATTTGCAAACATGTTATTCACCATAATAAGAAAATACATTTATAATTTTCCACTAGCAAGGTAAAGTTCTCTACAACTAAATAAAAAATATTGTCTAGTACAGTCAAGAAAATAAAAAGGCTTTGATTAATCATACCAATGCTGTAGTTTAAGATTCTTCTTTGCCAGTATAGATAGTGAAGGAGAACATGAACTTTTCAAAGTACTTAGTATTAATTTACAGGCTCTGAGCAGCTTAATCCTTGTTTGCATCATTAATTTGCAAAAAAAACCAGTTTTATTTAAACTAAGAAACTTCTTTAGATGACACTTAAAAATATGTTGACATGACCACATATTTTTGCTTCTGGGATGACAAGAAATTATCTCCCTGTGTCATCATAGTTAACAATTAAAGGACTGATTACGCCTGTAATCATATTGAAAATGTAAGCATCCGAAGACTCACAAAGTTTACATATAAGGAAACTTCTTTTTTTCAATTTCATAAATACAGAATTTCACAAATACAATTGAACTAGCGGATAGTTTTTCCTCTGGATTTCTTTTTTTTAATACTTTCAGTGAATTAGGGAATGGAATGACCTATGAGAAGCACTCAAATAATGTAAAAATCCCCAATTCTCTTTAGGTAGAATTAGGGAGCAAAAGAAAAAGACTAAATCAGCTCCATGAAACTGACAACTTGTTCACTTTGATCTATAATAGGCTTATTAATCTTAAACCTCTGGATGCTTCCTAAAATTCAGTAGTATCTCAAAGTCTTGGACTCTATCCTAATAAATTCTCTGTGAATTAAATTTTTCAAAAAAACCCATACTCAACTTACAGTTTAGTGCTAAGTGTACATATATATATGTATGTATGCATATATGTGAGATTGTCTACTGTAAAACAGATCATCACATGTTGGCAACATTTATGTGCTGCTACTGTTTAGAACATCATTCTTGAAGTTAGCTGTAGAATTTCAGGGATAGGTGTGACAAATATTGCATAGCTCTTACTAGCACAGTATCCTGTCAGTTCCTTCTTTTCCGTATGCTGAAGGGCTGCTTACAGACCACAAGAAACTTGGCCTGAAACACACTGAACTGATGTGCTGTTCAAAAATGTAATATAATAAAATAACAAAAATGTAAATTTGATCTGTTCTTTATGGATCACTGCCCTTGCTGACTGAAATGCTTTGTAACACCATGTCGGGGCAACACGTATCATCCATGAGTTCTACAATATTTTTTTAATGCCCCTTCTCTAACTAGATTAAAATATTTCTTCAATAGTTTTATTGAGGAAGCATATAAGGCATGTATGGATGCTTGCCATAGATATTACTTGTTCAGCTGATAATGCACAGCCAGTTAATTAATCTGTATTTTTATATTCGTCATCCTGTGTAAGGAATACTATTTCTTAATCTATAAACATTTTACAGATTTGCAACGTTACCTTTCCTGACATTCTTATAGTTACAAACTACTCACTGCCTAAGAAAAGCAGGGCCTGAGAAGCTTTGAAAACTTACTCCTTCTCATTTGCGGAAGAACTTGGATTCACTTTGATGGGCTTATCAAGATCTTGGTTCCTTTAGAGACAGAAGAAAAAACAGATCAAATCACAGTTAGTATAGCCAGCTGTCAATTAGTCAAATTAAATATTCCCTTAAAAAGAAATTATAATTGACACATTCTTTATGAAAGACAAAATTAAACTGATGAAAAATTCAAAGCATACATCATTTTAGTAATTCAAAGATATTCATAGACACAGCCATATGCCCCCCATATGCACATAAGCATGTACTCTTCCTGGAATAAGGGGACCAAATTATGTTTTGGAAACAACAAGTTATGCCTAATATTTATGTCAAAAAAGATAATTCCCACTGAACATGCATTATGGACAACTTCAGAGAGTGCCTGACCTCTAACATGCTATGATATAACAAGAAACGTTACCAGGTAATACAATCAGCCAAGTATTCCTGAACAATTTCTTACCTAAAAAGTCATTATGGACTAAGTCTTTATGGCTAAATCAGTCAAAAAGTCCATTAGTCTACCTAGACCAGCTCCTTCCCAATGAAACTCTCCCTTCTCACAAGAAGTTTCATGATTAAACTGAGAGATACTGAGAACTAGTTACATCCACTGATTCTTGAACTTCCATAAAAGAGATAGGATGTGATTTACTATTATTATCTGATGTAAGGGAAAAAAATCTTCCTTGAACTATACCTTATTGGTTAATTAATTTTCTTTTTTCAATATAATAACATTAAATGTATAATATATATTAATGTAGCATAACTATCAAAAATAGAAATGTAAATCAATGTATTTTATACTCATCTAATGAAACATTTAGCAGTGTCAAGTCAAAACATGGGGTGTTGCTTTGACTGCTTTTATTTCCATTCAAAGGATTGCACTCGTGTTAACATTTCTATAAAACACTTTCACTGTTTCTGTGAAAATGCATTTTCCAACAGTAAACTCCTCTAGTGAAAAACTTTCAGCAACTTTACCTAAAAAATTACAGTCTAGTAACCTTAACTCACTACAAATTTGAAAAAAACTGACTCCTAAAAAGAAAGCAGTGGGAAAAGAATGATGCCCATGGGTGCCCCCGCTGTAGGACCTGTTCTATAGCCTGGTAGTTAACCATGTTCTATATCTCATTACTGACATTTCATTTTGAACAGTTCTGTCATGAAACAACATCTCAATGAAAGATAAAGACAGCCTTTTCAGATTTCTTCTTGGTCATGTTTGTCAGCTTTGGGGCTCCCTTTGATGAGATTATCAAGATCTCCTCAGGAATGAAACAAAAACAGTTCAATGCAAGGACAGTCTACTGCCATTTAGCTAGATTTCCATACCAGTCATTAATAAATGAGTGATCTACATATTATATACTTTTGCGAATTCTCTTTATATGATCACTGGTTTCACACTTTTCAGTGTTTTTCTCCAGCAGCCGGAGTCTTGCAGTTATCCAAAAATATCCTTTCCTTTATGAACTGGATGGCAAATTGGTTCCTCAGTACTAGAAGGTAGCAACACTAAAATGACAACAAGGCAAATAAGACCTCAGGTAGTTACTTTGTTAACATATATTTTTGCATTTTTTATTAAGAAAAAACCTCCAGCTGTGCATGTGTCTTGAGTAAAATATACATTATTATTCTTGTCTCCTACATCCTCCATTCCTTTATGTTCTTAGAGGTATTTAAAATATGCATCTCAAGTCTTCTATAAAGCCTACTGAAGCTTTGCAATTGCAGCTGCCTCAAGTATGATCTTTATGTGCTATGCAACCCTCACATATATATATCAGCTTCTGTGTTGCATGTTCATGCAGAACATAGGAAACAGGAGATTTGGGACTTCTGTTCATTCTGGCTGCAATCATGGGATTATATGCAGTTTACTCAGCAGTGTTATCAGTAGCCTTTCTGCTTGCTTCTGCTGACTTTCACAGCGTGGAGCAACAGAAAGGCTGTGACAGTAGCAAAGTTGTGCCCTGCAGGCCAGTACACTCCTACGTATGATTTTCAAAGGAATATAAGCATTTGGAGAACCAAATGCCAATATGATTTTCATGAGGCTTAACTCAGTAAAAGACATACATTTGAAATTTTTACTTGTGGTATAGGTATAAAATATTGCATTCACTTTTTTACAATTTTCAATTTAATATTTATTAATAATTCCTGAGGATTCTTCTTTCAGAATCAGATAAATTACTTGTAGACACCTTCCTATAGAAATGATCAAATATTATGCAGATAAAATGTGTTCCTACCACAAGGCCCAAATACTAGAACTTTTTGTCTTCGTCTTTGTAAGAAATGTTAAATATCTCAGTGGTTTTGTATCAAATGCTACATATTTGAATTAATAATGCTATTGAAATTGATTGTAGAACACTGAGAAGTTATATGACTTATATACTTGTTCTTGTACGTAACATTTTTCTGTCAACAGGGAAAGAAGAAACTCCCTCAAGATCACCAGAAAAGATCCTGGCTTCAAAACACAATCTTTTTACGCTTTCACATATATTGTAACACTCTTCCTAAGAAACTTCAGATTTGCTTTACCTTGAATTTCTCTGTTCCCTTTGCACAGAGTTTTCAAGTAAAAAAAGAGGAGTTATCTAAAATAATTTAACCTTGACCTACAACCTCTTTGGAAATCATGAAAAAAAAAATATTTACAAACACCAAATAATTTAAGAATCATTCCTTCAGAAATGTGTTTACTCGCCCATATTAATCCTTGGTGCAACTCAAGGGATAGATGAGCGAGTTCCCTTTTGTAGACTTTAAATCATCCTGACTTTGCAGCCAACAGCATTGTTTTACTTTCTCATGCATTATTTTCAGTGCTTTGAGTATTGCAATGCACTGACTGGCTAGCAAGGAAGATTTTATTTACTGTCCAAAGGGATAGTAACAAAAGTAATAAAGGTCTAGGCTGCACGTGCACACCTTGCCAACCAGCAGCCTGATTTATAGAATGCTAACACTGAAGAGTCCTAATAAGTGAACAGAAACAGTTGCAGCTGCAGATTACAGCACAAAAATAGATGCTGACGGAACCTGTTCAGCTACGCTTTATGGTTCCTATGGAACAAAATTTCTGTAAAACACAACCCTTACAAGATATTAATTTATTGCACTGGCAACACTTCTCAAGGTCATAGGATATGCAACTTCGAGCTAGTGGTTCAAGTGTAGTTCAGGTTATTAGCAACTAAGGTTGAAGTTTGAGAGCTATTATTTATAAAAGGATAAAATATAAAGAAGGGCAAGCTGCAGGACATAGTGGGTAATTCAGAATTTATCTGCTTAGGTTCAGGACATATTTTTGTTGATTTTTTTAATCTCTTCTGTTGTCAGCAAAGCTGCATTTACTTTAGCAATAGCACACAGTGAGCACCAGTGCTGATATCACCACATATCTCAATCTCATATTTAAAATTAGACTGGCTGTACAATACAGAGTCTAAAAAGAATTTCAGTTTAGGTTTAGTTTGAGAGTTGTTAGCACGCTAAAAATCAGCAGTACAATTCATAACTTTTCTAATATTTCTAAAAGAGATGTCAAGTATTGAAGTGTGGAAGAGACTTAGCTATATATTCATACATTAAAGAAGCTCCTTCAATATCAGAATATCACGTGCAGTGAAAGGCCATTGTGGAGAAGTCTTTCCAGTTGCAGGTATAACAGTCATTTGAAAAAATCGACTAGTTCAGTGTCCAGGGCTGGCTGAATTGAATTCACGCTCCTTAAATTTGTCAGCAATTTTTTTAAAATATAGATGATGATGGAAAACAGCAGCATAAAACTTCTAGGACAACACAAAGCTGTTTAGACAAACTTGGGGAAGTATCTTTCAAATATGGTAGGTGGCTTGTAATGGATGCTGACATTTTTCATAGGTCATTCCAAAGGATGCCACCTCGAAGCATAGTATTTTCAGAGACAGCCATTACATCACTGTGAACTTTCTGCCTAGGGTGAATACTTTTCCAAAATTGATGAGAATGAGGTAGGTCAGACAGCCTGCCAAGAGGAGAATATATTGTTTGCTCATAAATTCAAGAAGATGAAATATTTTAATACAGCCTCAGGACATGACTGGAATTTTTTAGGAGCACCTAACTCAGGGTAACAAATATATATTTTTGTATTCTGCATAAAAATACTTCAAACAGCATTACAGAGGATTTTGTATCACATTTTGTGCAAAAGGATCAAGTATTAAAAAATTAATTAATTTATTGTAAAATAAAAACATTAAGACTTAGATTAAGACCTAGGTGTGCTTGTTATCATCACAGAAGTATGGAAGACAATTCTATTGATTCATTTACTTTTCCCTTTGTAAGTGACCACCTCCAGAAAAAAAGTCTGGTTTGCCTTTAACATTCCCTTGCAGAAAAATGCTTAAAACAGCAGTATGGATCTACAAGAAAGCCCCACTCCAAAGGGCAGAAAAAACCTATGTGCAACTGGGCCACTGTGGGCCTCATGGTATAAACTTGTTAACCGTGAATTTTGCTGCTGCTTTCTGCTGTTTTGCCTCTAGCTGCTTGTGTGAAATAGGATTAGAAATCTGACAACTAATGAGGAGAATCCAGCAGAATAAAAGGCTAGCAAAGAAGATAAGTAAGTTTAAAAAAAAAAGCTGTTGAGGCAGGCTGCGTGCAAAATTTATGGCTTAGTTTAACCAGACACTCCTATTCTGCCATATCTTGGACCTCTATGCCTCTCAGTCACAAATAAAAAGGGAAATTATTTAGGGCTTCTGTGACAAGCTCCCCAGAAATTAGCTGAATTTCAGAAGCTTAATATCACTGACTCTGAATCAATATCAGCAAATGTTCCTTCATTTACAGAAACATTCTCCTTTGGGTTATCTGATTTTGTTAATGTTAGGTATCTGCGGTCTTACTTGATTAAATATGTAAGAGACCTATAAACATATTCAGTAAGTAATCTTTTAAAAGTATCAAAATGAATGCATGATGGAATCACAAAGTATGATTTTTTTCCTTTTATGCTTTGTATTAAAAACTTAGAGAAACTGAGTTGCCTACATTTTGCTTTGACTTTCAGTCTGCATTTGATTTCTAACTCAGTTCACTTGAGATAAAGCTCTAATACTTTTCAGTCCTTCTGCTCTGTCAGATATGTTTGTGAATCTCACTTATTTCAGAGGATAATAGTTCTGTAATTCTGGTTTAACTGGTGACAAGTCAGATCACCATCAAAAAGGAAAACACAATTGAATCCCATCCAGACATTCAAGCACAGCTAATAGTTTGGGGTTTTTTGTCTTGAAAACAGTCAGATAAAAGTTTCAAATGGCATAGAAACAAGAAACATGTAAACCATGCTTACAAAAAGAGCTTTAGTGATGTCATTGGTTGTTTGATGAAAGCAATGAAAACCTTTCTAATGTTTGTATTTGCAATTCTGAAAGCAATAAAGAAAACAATAATCAAAAATAGATTAAAAAAAAGTTTGATCCCATTATTCTGACTGTCCTTATGCTGAGGCCAAATTGAAGTTGATCCTGGATGTG